>NC_134834.1:6387742-6495838 GCF_004210375.1 Tachypleus tridentatus
TTTCTAATAGCCTCAAAAAAGACGACGTGGCATGTTATTAATGAGGTTATCGATGTAGTTCACCGTGATTTCATCTCAGTTTGTCACTTAGATGATGCTGTACCCAGCTGCAGTAGCTGGTATTTAGCTTTGTGGTTAAAAAAATTTTCCGGTTCAGTTCTGCCCAACAGTTCTCAGTGGGATTACAACACTGAGAGACAGCGCAGCATCTTGTAATATCCTCTCTAGGCAAAATAATCTCTGTAATATTTAGCACTGTGGGCAGTAACACTGTCATCCCTGGAAAATAACGTTATTGCCAAACCTTGCCCTAGCATAGAGCAGAAACATCGTCTTCACTTGATACTTATAGCAGGTGCTATTGACATTTCTCATAGAGGTTATTAAGTTCAGTTTTTCCATCATGATGAATAACTGCCAAAAGATGTACTGCACCACCTCCTGTGTATTTTCTGTGAAAGAAGACAGCATGACCTCATCTACTCTCCTTGCACACGACGAACACAAATCTCACAATTGGTTATAACATGTCAGAAACAGGACTTATCTAGAAGACGACATGTCACCAGTATCCTAACTGTAAGTTGGCATGCTGTCCTGCCCAAGTATCACTATGACGGAGGTTAATTCTATTTAATGTCGGTTTAAAGATATCCCTTCTTGCAAAATAACCCTTATTTGGTCAGACTTCTATTCACTTTTCTTTTGGATACACTGGAATGAATGTGCTTATGCTATTCCTGTCATAAAGTGTTTGTTTTGGAATTTCGCACAAAGCTACTCGAGGGCTATCTGTGCTAGCCGTCCCTAATTTAGCAGTGTAAGACTAGAGGGAAGGCAGCTAGTCATCACCACCCACCGCCAACTCTTGGGCTACTCTTTTACCAACGAATAGTGGGATTGACCGTCACATTATACACCCCCACGGCTGGGAGGGCGAGCATGTTCAGCGCGACGCGGGCGCGAACCACGACCCTCAGATTACGAGTCGCACGCCTTACGCGTTTGGCCATGCCAGGCCCATAAAGTGTTGCAAGACGTCTTTCGACGTTTATGTGTTAACTTCTACCACTAGACTTTAATGTTCTGGTAATGTCTATTTGCTTTTTAAAAATCTAACTTATGACAATACAAAGATAAACTATGTTCAGAGATTGAACTTTAAATAGGAAAAAAAAAAGACACAGAGTTCGATAAAAAAATGTGTAACTCTTAATAAGGGACGGCAAAAATTGCATATATTTATATATATATTGTATGGTAACTCAGTAATTTCAATCGTTTGAAGGATAGTTTTCCTCTATGCTCGTCATTAAAAGTGGAATTTTAAAAACGTTGTTCGACTCGACTACAGTACCATAGGCTTATTTCGTAACACGACACCTGCGAGAAACGGGTAAACAAGAGACTTCCATACGTCAGCGAAGGAACCCAATCAACTTCCTTAACATGATTATTGTATAATTACTGGTGTCATTAAAGAGTCCTGATACCGATTTGTATTTCATGATTTTAGGAAGAGTGTATTCGTGTCAATACAAGGACATGACGAGGTACATTTATATTTACTATTTCGTGAAATGGTGAGTTTCTGAGTTTGATAAACTTCTGCCCTAGTCGTTGTTATAAGTACTATAAGAGATTAGGCACGTCAATACCCCATGTGATAGGCCTAGATCTCTTATAGCAGTGCCAGTTGAAACCACCGAGTTTAGGCTAACCTTCCAATATTTATGTTATGAAATGTGTAATATGTAATACATACTGAAGTACAAAAATATATAATTATATACTGAACAATTTAGTCAAATAAGTAACAGATATACATTAATGTGTACATTGATACATGAGTAAAGCATATATAAATAGATAAACACATATGAAAAACGAACATATGCTGATACACATGAGTAGACAAATACACAAGCAGAGAGAAATACATGATTATAAATAGGTAACCACACAGACATTAACATATATAACTGTAACTAATCATATAGGATATAAGAAAAATGATAAATCACAAACTGATGACATGGGTGTTTTGGGAAGAGCGCAAAGCAGTAAGAAATAGCAAAACGACGGAAACAGTTGGTGATTTATCATTTTTCTTATATCTATATGTTTTCTTACTATCATAAACGTATATAGAGTGATTTATTTTACATTTATATAATCTAACTTATAAATTCTAAGAACTTATGAATTAGAATAAGAAAAGAATGTTTTACATGTCATCTACATTATGCCTGCCATATCCAGTGCCGACGAGGGCTTGTAAGGCCCATTTGGATATTACAGACATAGTACTGGTCTGTACCCTATTTATATCATCAGTTTTCATTAATAACTATTGCTATGGTGTAAATTGACTAAGTAAAAGAAACTCAAGAATTAAGATAATCTTAGAATCTGTCTTGACCAATTCAGAAGAACACGTTTTCTAAGATGGCAAAGCATAATTATAATTAATTACATTGGCCATATAATATTCGTATTATGCCTGTTATATTTTCATACTACATTTGTTATTTAGTTCCTTAGGGTGAAAACACTGAAAGCTGGTAAAGGAATGAACCAACAAACTTGTCATTAATCCTATCCATCCGGGTATTTTTTACTCTGCATGACACAAAGTTTTAGTGTCTTACATTCAATATTTAATTAAACTACTTTATGTTATTCCAGTTAGAATAGCATAAAAATCGTAGCTAATAATCCATATTTTGATAGTATATAAGTTTTAAATTCTTAGTTCTATAAGGCAGTATTTAAAAAAATTTTGAATTTTCCCTGTTGCGACACATCTACTCTTAGCATGTCATAATCTTTATTTTATCCATCACCTCTTGAAACAGTACGAAATTAAACGTAAATTACTCTATAACATCGCCATTGCTCAGATAAACCATGTTTATTATAATTTTCAAGTTGTTTGGTTACAGAGCTATCGAATAGAAAGCAGATCCTTTCTGTCGCACCTACTTGTTACATCCTCTCTTTCATAATTCGTTAATATATCACTCTTACGTTTAAATTTATATTACCTATAACCAATAGAAATTCAAGGTTTTCATCTATCAAATGACGTGTTGTATAACATGATCTGAAAGGTTAATGATAAAAATACAAAGAGATCACAATTACTTAATTACGTTAACTCGTTGTTCGTCAACGAACATTTCCTCAGTCATGATTGGCAAACCGAAGGCAATTCAAACTGCTATTTTATATGTATTACAAAGTCTTTCCTGGTACGATTTTAAACGGCGAATGTCAGCGTAGCAGTCCTTTACATAGTCTCTCTCTATTCGTAATGCCCGTCTTTCTGTTGGTAACGTTTAAAGTTGCTTTGCTTGTCTCAAACAGAAATGTCGAGTGGGGCTGTTTTGTACCTTATATTTCAAATTATTAACTACCTATATTTAGAGAAAGCTATTATAATATTAAGAAAAACAACAATGACATGATAATTTGCATTAGGAATATGAATTATTTGTTAACGTTCGATCAAAAAAGACAATTTATCACAGTGGTTATGGCACTTGACTACCATGTTGAAGTCGCGCGTTCAACTTTTAATCCAGTCGAGATTTTATACTAAGTTTTTATTATTACATTTATGTTTGATATATTTATTATAATATTAACAACAAAATATCTTAATATTCGACAAAATACGAATACGATTATAGATTTAATCAAGGATAATATCATATTATGTAATTAATAAATACCAGTGATTATATGTATCAAAAAACAGCGTATGTATTTCTTAACGCAGTAGATGGCGATGCAATACATTATCATTGGTATCTTTCACCTCAGGAACTATATTTTTTTTAATGTAGTGAAAACTTCATAAGGATTTTAATAAAAGTTTATTCATGTGTCTGTCCTTCACCATAAACATCATTTCCTTTGTTATTACAATCAGTAAATCGCAGGTTCACACATTTAACCAAGTGTAAATATTTTTTCGGGAACCAGTGTTTTCAAACAGATTTATGTCTTAGGTTTTATCGAGATGATGTGAACATAACATAAAAATGTTTATAAGTTAATATTATAATCATGGACCATATACAGGGAATAACATAATATACATACGAAATTGTTTTCGTGACATACTATTAAAAAGAATAAATCTTACATATGTATATTAATTAAAAACATGTTCATAAGACATTTTAATTATATTTAATTTTAAGAATAAAGCGTTTAAGACTGTATATTTGGGTTTTGAGCAAAGTTACTGTAGTCGGCCCTAATTTAGTTGTGACAGACTAGAGGGAAGGCAATCGATCATCACCATTCACCGCCAACATTTGGACTACTGTTTTACCAAGAAATAGTGAGATTGGTCGTGCCATTATAACGCCCCTGCGGCTGAAAGGGTAAGCATTTTTGATCATATGGGTTTTGAAATCGGGATTCAAGTGTCCTAACCACCTTAAGTTTAAGAGATGAGGGTTTGGTTTGTTTCGAATATCGCCCAAAATTACACGAGGGCTATCTGCGCTAGTCGTCCCTAATTTAGTAGCGTAAGGCTAGAGGGAAGGCAGCTAGTCATCAACCCCTACCGCCAACTCTTGGGCTACTCTTTTACCAACGAATAGTGGGATTGACCGTAACATTATAATGTCTCCACGGTTGAAAGGGGGAGCATCTTTGGTGTGACGGAGATTCAAACCTGCGACCCTCGAATTACGAGTCGAGTGCCTTAACCAGCTGGCTAGAGATGTGAGAAGGTATATTTGTAATGTAAAATAATTTTTATCAGTAATAGAAGATAAACTTACTAAAGAAGTATTTGGATCCTGTATACCTGGTAAATTAAGAACTAGGATATTATAGGGCAGTACAAGCGAATAAAGGTATACATAATCATTCACATTTTATTTATTAATAAATATACATTCAGGGAATTGTAAAACTAAAGTCATATTTTATTTTGTTGTTTTATCTTCTAAAAATATATATATACTTAAATGTTCTAAACGCACGTTCACTATTTTTAAACTGCTCACACACAGTCACTTAAAAATAAATAAAAAATTCAGAAACATAACAGACAATAAAATGTGTAAATCGCACTCCCAGTTTTAGGGTTGCACACATGCAAAACACCCACATTTAAACAGATAAAAAAGATCAGGAAATACAGTAAACACTAAATAACACATTGGAGACTTCACACTTCCAGTTTTAAGTAGTGCGCTCACAAACTCCTAAACTGATAAAAAGTATGTGAAAGACACTAGACAATGTTTTCATTGCACTCCCAGTTTTAAAATCAAACTCACACGATGCCCCAGAGCAATCCAAAGAGAAGAAAATATGTGCAAAATGGCAGACAACGAAAAAGATATTGTGAACATTTGTAGTATTACACACAATAACACTGAAAAAAAGAAAGTTAATATATGTGTTTGGTTTTAATATATAGTCCTTTATTCACACCTAATAACTTAAAATACTTTAGGTTTTTTGAATAACATATGGCATACTCTCTTGGTTATCAGGTATTATTCAGTGGATTAACTGAGTTTCTTTATTTTTCTCATTAAAACTAGAATTTCAGCGAATAAAAGTTAACGTAGAGGTCGCCACTGCTTCTGCAGCAGACTAGTTTCACAGAATTCGCAACTCAACAGTGCTATTTGTAAGAACGAAGCGAATAAATATAATAGGCCTAATACAGTGGTGTAGTAAACGCAGTTTGTTTGGTTATGACTTGTAGTCATTTACTTACAACTGACAACAGAAAATACTTTAGGCGTTTGTATAACACGTTAAACACTTTTACATTTCATTAGGACTAACTGGTTATATATTTATGTATGAATTTATTTTTCTCACCAAAACATGAAATTATTTTCTTCACCGAAATTAACATTTTCATGAGGAAAAGAAATATCGAAATATAATAAAATATGTCAAGTAAATAAGAAGTTGTGAGCACGACACACCGAGTTTTGGAATCAAAAAACACACACTAAGAATAATTGGAAACGGTTCAGGCTTGACTTCGTGGTTAGCATGTTCGGACTATTTAATCCGAGGTTTTACGACTCGTGGCCCTTTGCCGCGAAAGTGCGCTTCTCACTAGATGATTGTTTTTTCGCAATAAAAGGAGACAGTGAAACCCACTCATCTCTTCGAAAAGAGTAGTTTAAGGGTTGACAGTGGGTATTGTTTTCCATCTGTTTTCTCTCTGATTTATCAGCTTAAAATCAAGGACTAGAATGCGCAGACAGATATTCTAAAACTGAAACAAAATACACACAAAATCTACTTAAAGATAATAAAGAATTATTAATATAATTCAAGACGCTAAGTAAGGCACTGGTTTTGCATACTTCGTGGAAGATAGTTAATTACTATAAGGTAGAAATTTCCGATTATATTCCAAGACTGATGCTAAAATGGTACACATACGCCTCTGTAAACAATGAAACTTAGTAAGATGAAGCTGTCTTGTAAGTGTGACGGGAAGAAGGTTTATTACAAGTACCACGGAAGGAAGTTGCGCGGAATATGGAACTTCTGCAGGAAATTGATCAGGATGTACGTAAATTTATCCTGTATACATGTAATATATGGTAAATAGGAAACCGTATTTCTATATGTACATGCTTTGTACTTTCGTGTTTTAGTTCTAGTTACTTAATATGACAAACACAACTATATTTTCTGTAAACGTAGTCACTATTAGAAATAATTTCTAAAGTACGTTAGCTAACAAAACTTTTTATTTTTCTTCTTTTAACTGAAAGCGTCGTAAAGACGTCACCGGTGATATTACTTTTTAGTATGAAAGCCCGGCATGGCCAAGTGTGTGTAAGGCGTGCGACTCGTAATCTGAGGGTTGCGGTTTCGCATCCCCGTCGCGCCAAACATGCTCGCCCTTCAGCCGTGGGGGCGTTATAAAGTTTCGGTCAATCCCACTATTCGTTGGTAAAAGAGTAGCCCAAGAATTGGCGGTGGGTGGTGATGACTAGCTGCCTTCCCTCTAGTCTTACACTGCTAAATTAGGGACGGCTAGCACAGATATCCCTCGAGTAGCTTTGTGCGAAATTCAAAACAAACAAACAATTCTAGTATGACACGAAATGTGTAATCTAAATGAATACATCCTCATGAAGAGTCAGTGTGTAACATTTAAATCAATGTCAGATAGAATGAACAAGTAGATACATACACACACACATAATGGCGAAGAAAAGTTGTTATTGTTAATTTTATCTTGTATGGAATTAACCATATAATAACAGTATAAACTGACTCACATACACGTGATATCACGTCACTATTGTTGAGTTTGTTCTGTATGCACTTGTAGGTTTGTACATTTGGATAAATATACAAACATCTACTACTTGAAGGTTTTTACATGTATATTATTATACGAACATTTGCTATTTGTAGGTTTGTATATGTGGATTATTATACAAACGTCTGCTAGGTTTTTTGTACATGTGAATTATTATACGAACATCTACTAGTTGTAGGTTTCTACATGTGGTTTAATATACAAGCATCTGCTACTTGTAGGTTTGTGCATGTGGTTAATTATACAACATCTACTACTTATAGGTTTCTACATGTGGATTATTATACAAACATCTGCTACTTGTAGATATTTACATGTAGTTTAGTATATAAACACCTATTACTAACTTAGGTATCCTATTCAGATAAACATAGGAGAATTAAAACAGAAATCACCGATAAACAGATGTTCAAATAGAGTAGAGGAGAGGGGTAGTGGTGGTGAACGTTTATAGTAAATTATTTATGCAGCATTTGCCCAGAATTTAACCAAACATTATTTAGAAGTTGTATACACACATACATGTTATTACTATAGTTGATGGCATAGAGGGTATGTTTTATTTACCGTTTGTCTATCACGTTGCCAAAGGCTCAGTAGTGTGTCTCTGAACTTATGAAGCTACAAATCGGGTTTCAATACCCATCGTTGGTACAGCACAAAGAGCCCGTCGTGTAACTTTTTACTTAAAACTAAACATTCACAGTGTACATAATTGTTCTTTATCATTATATAAAATTTGACTAGGCTTGATAGAATGTTTCAAGTACGTTCTGTTTTTTTTTTTTTTTACGATATTTGCTTTAAGTTGTCAGAATCTGAAAACAGTATACACATTATTTACGTCACTGAGCTTAAATGGATATGAGTAAATTTTAAGTTACGAATAATTGTATATTGAAAAAGTCAATAATCATTTGCTACTAGCGACATTGTATACATACCATATGCTCGATGTGTATTACTATTATAAAATTACCACTGCAAGTGGTATTAATACCGATGAACGTGCAGTAATAACTGATTGGGTAACTTGCACTTCAGAAGTTCGCAAAACCTCTTCACCTCACATCCCTGACGTAGCATCACGTGACTTCAATTAATTTTTTTTAATTTTCGGAATAACTGTTTGTGAGTACAAAGTTTCAAGATAACTAAACACTTTAAAGAAGCTTATATAAAAGACGTTACTCTAGCTAAAAGAACTTGACCATAACTTGAACTGAATAATATACAGGGTGTTCGAAAAGTCTGAAACCGTAGGTGGTTGTCAGGTTTGCTTAATTAAGACACGTCACTTATTGTGACGCTGTTAAAACAAGGGAAGATCGAATTAGTCCTGTTGTGTGGTAGAGAAGGTTGGTGTTAGCGAAAGTTGCTGGTTAAATTCAAGAAGAGTGGTAGTGTGGATGACACAAAAATGCCCACAGAGTTCAAAAATAAATATCTCTCCAACTTGTTACGAGTTACAAGAACAACATGTGGAACACACTCGGTAAAATACGTTGATGTGCCTATGGTTCCAGACTACTCTGACACCCTGTACATCGCTTCCTATCCACCGTTATTAAACTATCCTGTACCACTAAATGTATTGAGTTTTCCTTTCATCAATCGAGAAAATATTTTAGTTTAATCCCCTCCATACACTTTTTACCGGTGTTACACAAAAACAGACGTTAAGTTGATATTTCCGTGTAACATGTAGGAATACTGCACCTATCAGTTGCCTGTTAAAAGAGCGACTTCAGGATCTGATTAGCACGTGGACGCTAAATGTATATATTTGTACTCTTATTATGTAATAAAGCACCATTGTTAAATAAAGACATTCTAGAACTTTCTCCGGACACTCATACATATGTTGAGTTGTCTGATCTAGTACTTATTACGTCAGCAGTATGTAATAAGAGGAAGTTCTGTCACGTTCAACCTAAAGAGTACAGAAAACCACGTGACAGTGCTCTCATTGTCCTGTTTATAAATGGCTGTTAATATTATAAATATATATGGGCGCCTGCAAGGGGGGGAGGTGAATAAGGGGGTACTTGTCCCCATCTGGAAAGTGATGAACATAATTCTTTCTTTATTCATTCAGAATTTCACACTATTTTCTCCCTCCCCACATGGAAAACGTTCTTCGGACGCCCACGTAAATATGGACAGATATAACCCCCAATCAAAATAAAGCATTAAAACACGATGTTAACATGACAACCGTTGGTCCAGTTTCTGTTAGCTAGCTCAGAATCGTGTGACCAGGAAACGATGAACCTGTTCATACATAGCTGTTTACTTATTTGAATTAACCATAAAACGTTTAGGGTTCGCCCAGTGTCTGACACCATGAATATTAGTTGTTTTTTTTTTTTTTTTTTTACAACAACCGATATTGTATTAGACGGATGAATCTCGAACACGCAGTACAGGTTACCAATAAACGAGTCTAGATGGATACGTAGGAACTCCCAAACTTAGAAAGTTGTAAGACTTCTTCTAGTCTCGCGTGTCTGTTCAGAGATTGAGTACATTTAGCGCGTTCACATTTATTGAAATTAATTCGTACTTATATATTTCAGTTGCCACTTTTTAAAGTTTACCTTCTTGTAACACTGGCGGGATTTAACGAATCATACAGCGTTCTGAGATGTTTAAGACACACAGAGTATATGATGAAACTCAAACCATCAATATTACCTTCCACTGTCAACTGGGGATTTCCCTGTTCATTTTATGTGTATTATTATAATACAATTAATGGAGTGGGTGTCACTTGGGTCATCGTATATAGGCAAACTCACAGAATGATGTTTCTATATGTTAGAATATTGTTATGGGTTTAATGCTCCCAAATCGACATTCGAACAAAACTGAATCTGATGGACTACTAGATTTAGAATACTATCAAAACTCCTTATACTACCGACAGTTGCTCTAAATTTGCGTATTTATTATATATTTCTGTTGTTAGATATGTAACAGTCAATGAAGCTAGTTACTACAGGAAAAGTACTGGTACTACCTTACAGATGGTAGCGTTTAACAATAACTTACACGTAGTATCTTACCATGCTTCACAGAAAGTGATACTTTACAGCTAATGATATATTAGAATAGTGATATTTTACAGATAACGATATATGAAAATAATGATACTTCGAGGCAAGTAGTACTATACATCTAATATATATTAAATTAATGATACTTCAGAGATGCTTTACAGCTGCCCCAAGTGGTATGTCTGCGGACTTAACAACGCTAGAAAACGGGTTTCGATACCCATAATTAGTAGAGCACAGATAACGAAGTGTGCATCTTTATGCGTAACTATAGACTTTACAGTTAACGATATATCATAATAGTAATACGCCATAGCTGGTTTTAATTTAAAAGGAATGCTTCACAAAAAAGTGATTATATTTCTAATAATAATATTTTACACTTACTGATACTTCACGGTCAATGGTACTTTATAATATTGACAGTTTACAGGTAGTGATACTTCACGGTCAATGGTACTTTATAATATTGACAGTTTACAGGTAGTGATACTTCACGGTCAATGGTACTTTATAATATTGACAGTTTACAGGTAGTGATACTTCACGGTCAATGGTACTTTATAATATTGACAGTTTACAGGTAGTGATACTTCACGGTCAATGGTACTTTATAATATTGACAGTTTACAGGTAGTGATACTTCACGGTCAATAGTACTTTATAGTATTGACAGTTTACAGGTAGTGATACTTCACGGTCAATGGTACTTTATAATATTGACAGTTTACAGGTAGTGATACTTCACAGTCAGTGGTACTTTATAATATTAACAGTTTACAGGTAGTGATACTTCACGGTCAGTGGTACTTTATAATACTGACAGTTTACAGATAGTGATACTTCACGGTCAGTAGTACTTTATAATACTGGTAGTGATATTTCACATCTAGTGATAGTTACAGTTCGTACAGATAATTATAGTGTTTTGAAACATGAATATTTCATAACAAACGAAACAGCCTCTATTAATATTTCTCACTTAATAACGTATCATTACACGTAAAGTAGCAGCGCTACACAGTTTAAAGTTGAAAGTAATATTTCACAGATATTAACACTTCGCAGGTATTGATATTTCATATAAAGTGTTATTTCACAACTAATGATGCTGGATAAGGTATTGATACTTTAAAACCACTATTAATGCTTTATATACTGTAGTACTTGACAAGTTGTGACCTCCACATTTAATGTCTTCTACTTTTGTGAGGATTCCCCGTCGAAGGTTATCTGTTGTTAATGCATTTACTAACTCTTTCCAATGGCTTGAAAACGACAAAAGTCCTAGTAACATCCAAGAAATTCTTCCAGATGGTTAGATTCAGTAAGCCTTGTTTCTCTGAGTAATATTACCAATGTTTTTAGCTGAAGACCTTGGATTTAGCTATCGGTCAGGTAGCAATATGTACGTTTATTGGGGAGGGATAAACAACAGACTGTAAGACACCGTTGCAAACCATAGGTAAGGGCGAGTCAAGTATGAAAGTCACCCGTGTTAGAAGGTGTAACGTAGCGACAAACAACGGATCTGTTTTACTTACTTTTAGGATTAATTGTATATGAGATGTTTCAGCTATTTTCTACGATTTGCAAAAAAAAAGAAAAAAGTATCAACAAGAGATCCGAACCGTGTATTTTTATTGAGGTACGTGACACGAAGAAACGTACGCACTTAAGTGAAAGTCAAACAAAGAAAAATAATACAAAAGTGCTTAGTGATCTGACGTGTGAAGTTGCCATTGTATTATCTAAATTGCAGTTTGATCAGTTTTCTTCCTGAGTGTATGCTTTCTTCTGTTGTTTTTAATGTGACGAATACGTAGATTGATAAACATTAAAAATTACAGATTCACATTATAAAGTAATACGTATTATAATTTATCTTGGACGTATTACAATTTCAAATAGAAATTAATTAAATATTAACATGTATCAAGTTTATGATATTTGCCAACAAGATTGATGGACGCAATTTTCTTTTTCAACATAAATATATTTTAATACACAAAAAACAATACGACTTATAATAACGGTTATTACTAATATGTATTACAAATGACGGTTTATATACAAGAGTTCTACAAACAATACTGTCCTATACCTGGTCTGGAACTAAATCTTTCATCAATGTTCACAGAGAGCAAAGTAATTCTTTGTTGATATACTTGTGCACTTTTCTTGACGGCGAGCAAGCTTGAGACTCTCGTAAGTTTTCACCGACAAACATATCTAATGTCCTTGTAGAAATACTAACGTCCGAAGTTAATTCACTGAAGTTAAATGGTTTATAGTGTTCGAAATCTATAAAAGATCCTGGTCAAATTTTGTAGTTTTCCTATTAATAAGCGATAATCACAATTATAACTTTTGAAGCTTATAGTATACTAACTACAGGGTGGCCCGTAAGTCCCTACCCATTCACATATCTTATGTATCCAGTGTATCTGTGTGCTGTCCCTGATTCTCTCTGCAAAATATTACAAAATATTGTCACAATGCGCTCTTCAAGTGTAAGTGGGCTTACATTGGCCATATTTCTCTGAAAAAAAGAAACAAATTTATAATACATGCGTAATTGAATATAACATAATAACATATGGATGGGTAGGGACTTATGGGCCACCCTGTATAGCTATCCAATAATAATAAATGTCTCTTAGCGCGCCGATTTTATATGCCAATCTCGTAAGATTCTCGAACTTTCAACATTGTTTGAAAACACGCTGGCATTTTCGTTTTTTATTTTCGAGAATCTTCTACGAATTCAGAGAACAGGCTGGTCAATGCGTGTCCAACAATATACGCCACATGTATAAAAACTATACTGAAACAAACATAGGTATTGAAATAAATGTATAATAGTAAATCTCTTATAAATGTAACTGCACTGAATGAAAAAATGCTCGAACTTCAGATCGGATTATCAAAGAAAAGTTTAGCTTATTACTAAAGAAATGTGGTAATACGTTTTTTGTAAATGTGTTTGTACAGGGAGCACTGCATTTGAAAATATCAAATAGCTCGTTTATTATTTGTTAAGGAGTTATCCGATAGGCAAAGTCGGCTGGCCATTTCATGACCTTCCTGTTATACTTTAAATTGGTTTATTTTGAATTTCGAGCAAAGCGATACAAAGGCTATCTGCGCTAGCTAGTCCTAATTTAGTAGTGAAACACTAAAGAAAGTCAACTAGCCAACATCACTCACTGCCAACTCTTGAGCTATTCTTTTACCAATAAATAGGAGGATTAAATGTTACATTATAACAACCCCACTACTGAAAATACGAATAGGTGCAATGAGAGTGATTCGAACCCGCGACCATAAAATTGCGAGTCGAGGCCCTTTCTAATAGATGCATTTGTAATGGACAATGATTCTACCCATCATCTCTACCTCTGCCTTATATCGAGCATTTATTGGCCTCTTTATGAAATGCGTAATGGGAACTTAAACACAGAATGCACATTTGCAACAACAGTGCCATCAATCCCAAAACACATGTCAAGAAGTCCCATGGTCTTGTAAGTTATAAACTAAACCTTTATAGCTATCTGTTAAGTTGTCATGGACACGCACTACTTTCATTTGTTGCCGTTTCTTAATGAATTCCGTGTACTTAAAAAACACGGATGCAAATTTATAAGATATTTGTATTTATGAGAAAGTTAATACGACCAGTTGAAAGATAAAAATCTCTAAAGGGGGGAGAGAAATTTATTTTTATAAACGCCCCCTATTACATTTGGCCTTGAGCTCTTTTCAGTTCAAGGTCTAATGGTTTAAAGTTAAAATTCATGTTCAGGTAAAAGAGACTCTCTATTGCACTCCCTAATTTTGAATTTGATGGTGGTGGCTACACTAGTCAGAAACACCCTACGACCAATTCTACATTCTAAGGGATTGACTGTCACTTTTATAATGCACCCGCAACTTAACAAAAGCGATGAACAGTTTGCGGGGTGGCACGGATTTGAACTCTGCTAAGCTGCTCCGAAATCTAGAGGATTACCACGGGTTAAATCGCGGCCTTGAGTTGTATAAACCAAGTATTTGATTATTTCAATCAGAATGGACCTTATGCGGCACATGGGTTAAACAGTTCCGGTTATTTGGGCAAAACTACACATCGGCTAGAGGGAAGGCGTTTGGTCAACAACACCCACTATCAAATGTTTGGACACAATTTTACGGCAACTGTGGATCATCAAACCATGCGATTAGGCACACTAATCACCAGAGAAAAAAACAAGATCAAGACCTCAAAGATTAGGCATAGCCGTCTTCTTTCGAGACGAAGATCGACCAGTCAGTAGCACCTACCGCCGACACGGCAACTTTTAATTCGCTAGCTGGCTTGACTATAATTTTTATAATGCACTTACACCTAAAAGTTTGAATCGTATTTAGAAGTACATTGCAGACACGAACCTTGGACTTTTGTATTAGCATACCGACACATCAACAACTAAGCCGCGATCGGCCTGTAATACTTCTATAGAATAATAAATATAGAAGTAGATGATTAGACAAAGAAATAAGTATAATTATAAATAAAAAAAATTCAATATATCCGTACAGTGCAACAAACCACTAGGTGGTTAAGGCACTCGACTCGTGATCAGAGGGTCGCGGGTTCAAATCTCCTCACACCGAACATGCTCGCCCTTTCAGCCTTGGGGACGTCATAATGTTACGACGAATCCCACTATTCGTTGGTAAAAGAGTAATTCAAGAGTTGGCGGTAGGTAGTGATGACTAGCTGCCTTCCCTCTAGTCTTACACTGCTAAATTAGGGACAACTACCGCAGATAGCCCTCCTGTAGCTTTGCGCGAAATTAAAACAAACAAACAAACAAATGAACTACTAAGTAATGTGACAATGAGCTTCGAATGTAGCATGAATGTGGTTCTTCAACAGCTATAATGTACTGAATGTCGTAATTAATACTATTATCAGTAGTCATATTACATATCTGGGGGGGTCCAGCTTTTAGAGAAGTGTAAAATTTAAGACTTACTAATGGGTTATAAAACAAACGATTTTTACAGAAGCCTGATTCATAGCGTGACAAAACAATCTTTGTCTCAGACACAAAGAACGCCATCATCAAACCAGCAACCCGTGAAGGACGTCGCGATCGCATACCGTGTACGACCTAAAACTAAAACCAAAAACCACAGAAATTTCAAGGTAACCACGTCACTCTGTAAATAACAGTATTTTACGAAAACATTGAAAGTGAATAAACTTAAAATTTCTGTGGAATCGAAACATTCTTGGTTAGTTATTTATGGATACGGTGGATTAGTAAATAAATGTAGGTTTTAAAAAAGTAACATGTATTAACGTTCATGTTTCGACTTATTTGTATACAATTTAATTATCTTTAATCAACGTACTGTTTAATACTAAGTAATTCTAATTATTGTTTTTTTCTTCTTTCTTTCCTGCTACAACACTCAAGCCAGACATGGTCTAGCTGTGTGTGTATAGACTGTGAATCGATTTGTGGCTCGCATCCGTAAAAAATGTGCTCCGCTATTGGTGGTGGTCAAATGTTGTTTGTTTTGATGGCGAATACCGCTGACCAACTGCTTTCCTTGTAGTTTACTATCAGTTTAAACGTTCGTAGCCATTTGTGTAACTGTACGCAAGTATTATAAAATAAATAAATCATACCCAGTGTAAAGAAACAAAGAATTTAGGTGAAATAACTCATTTTCTAGGTAAAAATATTACTTAGAGGCGAAACGGTAATTGGTAGAATTGAGTGTAGTATTCGTGTTATTTTTGTTCACGTTCATGTGTTTCTGTGTGTTATTAGGAAAGAAGAAACACTCGGTGTTTAGTGTTGTAATCCGCACATATAACGCTGAGCCACTTGTGTGTGTGTGGAGGGGAAGTTTCGGAAATATATTTAAAAGTCAATGTCGATAATTATTGGGTCAAGATGTTTCTTCTATTCTTTCTGGTCGGTTGAGTTTTATGGCGCAAAGCAACTAGGCTATCTGCACCTTATTCTTTCTGATATGAAAAGTAGCCAGGACTAAGATTATGAAATGTAAAGGTGATACATTTTAACATTACAACGTCCTTCTTAAATGTTTTTTTTTTTTTTCTAAAGTAGAGAAGTGGCGATCATATCACATTTATTAACTTTTTGATAGTTTCGACTTTACGTCAGTATTTTTAGGTTTTGGCTTGCTTATTTGTTTTGAATTTCGCATAAAACTACACGAGAGCTATCTGTGCTAGCCGTCCCTAATTCAGGAGTGTAAGGCTAGAAGGAAAGCAGCTAGTCATCTCTACTCACTGCCAACTGTTGGGTTACTCCTTTATCAACAATTAGTGGATTGATCGTGACATTATAACGGCTTCACGCCTGAAAGGGCGAGCACGTTTGGTGGAACGGGGATTCGAGTGAGTCGAATGATAGTTTAGTGTGATGGCTGTGCACGTGTTGGCAAAACATAGATAGTCTGTTTCGTAATTTTGCGCTCAACAGCAACGAAACAATTTTTAGACGAGTTATTTCTCTTCTTTATTTTAATAGTATTACAGTACCTCATGACCAACAGTTATGACGCTAAGGTAGGGTAGTACTTACTTCACAACTGGGTGTGGAAAAATGAGTAATAATCTAGAGACTCGGGAAGTCGTGGTTAAACGCCCCAGTGCTACCCACTGACTGAATATACTTGTGAAAGGCAACTTAACTTTCCACTTACCTTTCACAGATACTGAAAAGACACCGCAGCCAAAGGTGGAAGAGAATCGAGTTTATCAGAATTAAAGACGTTTGGGGATATAACTTGTAGGTTTCTGAGAGTTAAATTCATACGTTGGTAATTAGATTCGTCGTATTTCGAAATAAAAACTTAGAAATTGAGACTCATTGGCAAGTCTAAAGACTTATAAAGCTAAACACTGGGTTTCGATACACATAATGGCCACAACCTAGATGACCCATCGTGCAGCTTTCCGCTTAATAAAATTACAATGTTTATCACAATGAACTATGTTTTTTTACAATGTCATGAAAATTTCTGAAACGTTCAGCGATTACTAATAACAATAAAAAAATAACAATCGGTATCAGTAAAATCAAAACAAAGAAACAAGTAACAGCAACAATAAAACACAGAAAAACAAAGAAACAAATAACAACAACAATAAAACACAGAAAAACAAAGAAACAAGTAACAACAACAATAAAACACAGAAAAACAAAGAAACAAATAACAACAACAATAAAAGAAACAGAAAAACAAAGAAACAAATAACAACAACAATAAAAAACACAGAAAACAAAGAAACAACAATAAAATCCAATTCACACAGAAAACAAAGAAAAAACAAGTCTCCGCTCGCTTTAAAACACATACTCCGAGCAACAAGTAACAACAACAATACAACAGAAAACAAAGAAACAAGTATCAACAACAATAAAACTCAACACAAGGAAACAATAACAACAACAATAAAACAGAAAACAAGGAAACAAGTAACAACAACAATAAAAAACACAGAAAACAAAGAAAACAAGTACAACAAAACAATATAAAACACAGAAAAACAAAGAAACAAGTAACAAATAAAACAATAAAACAGGAAAACAAAGAAAACAAGTAACAACAACACAAAAAACACAGAAAAACAAAGAAACAAGTAACAACAACAATAAAACAACAAGAAAACAACAGAAAACAAGTAACAACAACAATAAAACAGAAAACAAGGGAAGGAGTAACAGTAAACAATAACAATAAAACTGAAAACAAGAAAACAAGTAACAGAACAATAACAAAAAACACAGAAAACAAAGAAACAAGTAACAACAACAATAAATACAGAAAACAAAGAAAACAAGGAACAACAAGTATACAACAGACAATAAGGAAACAAGTAACAACAACAATAAAACAGAAAACAAGTAACAACAACAATAAAAACAGAAAAACAAGGAAAACAAGTAACAACAATAACAATAAACTGAAAACAAGGAAACAAGTAACAACAACAATAAAACACAGAAAAACAAAGAAACAAGTAACAACAACAATAAAACAGAAAACAAGGAAACAAGTAACAACAACAATAAAACAGAAAACAAGGAAACAAGTAACAACAACAATAAAACTGAAAACAAGGAAACAAGTAACAACAACAATAAAACACAGAAAAACAAAGAAACAAGAACAAACAACAATAAAACACAGAAAAACAAAGAAACGAGTAACAACAACAATAAAAAAAACAGAAAACAAAGAAACAAATAACAACAACAATAAAACAGAAAACAAAGAAACAAGTAACAACAACAATAAAACAGAAAAACAAAGAAACAAGTAACAACAACAATAAAACACAGAAAAACAAAGAAACAAGTAACAACAACAATAAAACTGAAAAACAAAGAAACAAGTAACAACAACAATAAAACACAGAAAAACAAAGAAACAAGTAACAACAACAATAACACAAAAACAAAGAAAGAAGTAACAACAACAATAAAACACAGAAAACAAATAACAACAACAATAAAACAGAAAAACAAAGAAACAAGTAACAACAACAATAAAACACAGAAAACAAAGAAAGAAGTAACAACAACAATAAAACACAGAAAAACAAAGTCCTATTGATTTAACTGAACTATTCTAACCAGCGCACTCAATTCTCACTTCGAAATCTGACAAGTGTCACTTGCAATAATCATGCATTAATCAAGGACCATATTAAGAGTGAGGTAAAAGAAGTAGCTACAGCAGGGCACCCGAACATTTGATGGCACCAAAGGAAAGGGGAAATACTATTTTACCATCCCAGGCACAATTTGACCTAAACTGTCATTACAATACTCTTTAGAGTCTGTCAAAAAAACTTAAATTTAAACTTCTCAAGTCGTGTTTTTCTTATTATAGCCAATAGTTTCATGACTTTTTAAATTAAGTTTTAATATTTGCAAAGAAAGTTCAGTAGTTTGATACATATATATCTGTTGCACTTCATTCTCCACTGGTGCTTAGGTTTATATTCCACACGTTTAAAATGTGATCGAAATTATTGTTTTTCACGTTAAACGTCCCCAGCCCCAGATATAAGTTCAGAAAACTAGTTTTAGTAGAACGTATAGTAAACAACAAATGAAATGGGTAATAACAATGATAGTTCACGTTAGTGTTGGTAAAGACAGAAATTCCCTATATCAGATGTTTAGTAACATGTTAACCTAAAGTACTATAACATTGTAGTATAACTTAACACCTAATATATAATAACATTGTAGTATAACCCAACACCTAATATATACTAACATTGTTTGATTTCTTAAGGGTGCGTTTTTCTCATCTCCGTCCTTATTTCCATTTTCATTCTTTTATAATAAAGATCTTGATTGATAGACCAGTTACTCTGTAAGCTTTCCAAACTGTTCAGTTACTTCTATCTTTCAGATATTGTCTACGAGTTTATTCGTTCTTTTGTTCCAGGAACAGAAAATAGAGTTTCTCACTATTTGACTTTGTACTTTATAAATCAAATACCACTCAAACCACAGTTTTCGTTCACCGTACAATATATTATTCCATTAATATATAAAGTGTTATTATTGTGGTGTGATAGTTATGTGTGTTGTAATATGTGATTTTTCAGAGAAAACAAACATGTTATAAATTACGTGAAAACTGTTACTCATTTTCAGTTGCGTTTCCGAGTGCTAACAAATGAACAAACGCCACTCTTAAAACGTCGAAAGTTGGCGAAGCATTATAAAGTATTAGAGGAGACAAAAGATGTGAAAACTTATTTCTACACCTCATCATCCGTTTGTTGTTCTGAATCCGCGATGTACAAGTCGAGAGGGCTGTGAAAAAAACAATCTACTGTTAACGAGGTTTTCATCAAACTTTCTAGACCTAATAAACAAGCAGTTTTGTCTCAAACGGCAAACAAACAATAAAGACAGTTATAAGACAAACTATGTCTGAAGTAAGATTAGTTTAATTTCCTTTCTTAGTTTAATTCCTTTAATTCTCAGAGTTTTTTGCCATAAAAATACAACTTTAATTTGTATTCATAGGCCTAAATATATTTACAAAGTATCACTTCTTTTTAATCACATCTTAAACACGTTGCATTACAGAATCAGAAAAAAATCCAAAACATTCTGAAATGAAAATACAACGTACACGCCATGTTATTAGCCAATACTAACTGGAATGAACTAGTGTAGCGTGAAAAGAGTGACAGTCAAAGCCCACTATTTGATTTGAACACACCAAGAATTAGTGCTGTTCACCAGCTGCCTGGGCCCGACATGGCCAAGCGTGTTAAGGCGTGCGACTGTAATTTGAGGGTCGCGGGTTAGCGCCCGCGTCGCGCCAAACATGCTCGCCCTTTCAGCCGTGGGGCGTTATAAAGTTTCGCCAATCCCACTATTCGTTGGTAAAAGAGTAGTCCAAGAGTTGGCGGTGGGTGGTGATGACTAGCTGCCTCCCTCTAGTCTTACACTGCTAAATTAGGGACGGCTAGCACAGATAGCCCTCGAGTAGCTTTGTGCGAAATTCAAAAACAAACGAACAACCAGTTGCCTTTTCTCTAGTCTGTAGTTTCAAATTTAGGGATGATTCTCGAAGATAGCTCTTTCGTAGCATTGCATGAATATCCGAGACAATCAAACAAATACCACACAACAACATGTGAAAGAAGATCCTAAAAGCACAGGATGCGTGCCTTGTATTTGTTACAAAATGGAATACACTAAGGTAACTTTTCAGTCGAGGTGGAAAAGGCAGTCATCACTGTTTTTGTTTATAGAGCGCCCTATTTTCCTGAACTATTATATAAACACCAGACCCAGTTAATAGACACTGAATTAGAAAAAGATAAAAATTTGGGGAAAGAAACAATATAACACTGATAGTGCCAGTAGGACAGAGTATACTTCCTTCAACTCATCTGTGCTAAATGCCACAGCCTCACTCATCCGACAGCTAATAGTGAAATTCCAAGTACATTGTTGGAATATAAAACGAGTTATTTTCGCCCACGGACTAAATGGAAGAGGTATTCAATACAACTAACACGTAAAAACTGGATCTTTCCAGTATTTCATGTATTTCAGTTGTTTTCTTAGGTGCCTTATTCTCACCTGTATTTCAATTAACACAGTATTTTTGTGGTGATAAAAGATGAACGCTGCCCTCTTTAGATGGACAACCCGAGAGAGAAAACAGGTCACAATAAAACAGCGCTAACAGTCTTCCATTGTTTGACGGTTGCTTGAAACAGGACCTTGTTGGCCGTGTTATCTATATTTTTGTTTGTAAGAAACAGTGAAAATAAATATTTAAAGTGTTCAGTACAAATAAAAGAAGAACAGTATTACATTTACTAAAATTTGTTGTTTTTTTGTACATTTTATTATAGGAGAAAAATACACGATAAACATTTGCAAGGGAGGGTAGGAATACTTATTGAAATTGCAGCTGTATTTTTGTTCGAAATACAAATATTGATTCTAAGCCAATGTTTTAGTTAGCTACTAGAAGCAAGATATTTTATATGAATAATACATTTTGTGAATTTACATGAAAGCAATTGGAATCTAAGACACTATTTTTTCTGCAGACTTATTCCTATGATTAATGAAGATGACATCTTGAATATCATACCTGTGGAACTAGGCAATAACAATGGTATCTTGAATATCATACGTATGGAACCAGGAAATAATAATGATGATTCAAAGTATTCACGTTCCTTTTGGCAAGAAACACAAAAACTCCCTACGTTACAGATGTTTAGTAAAATACTACACTTAACACCTAAAGTTCAGTAACATTGTGGTATAACTTAACACATAATATGTAATATTGTTTGATTTATCAAGGGTACGTTTTCTCATCTTATCTCCGTCCTTATTTCCATTTTAATTCTTTATAATAAAGACCTTGATTAATAGACCAGTTACTGTGTAAGCTTTCCAAGAAGTTGGGCTACTTGTTTGACCTGAAACCCACTTTACTGGATGTGGCCAAGGAGTTACTATACAGAGCTGCACTATCGTAACCTGCAGATTTGCGCCGTGATGTTTCAGACAAGCGGCAGTGGATTCCGTTGTTTGGTTTAGTTAGACAAAGCTCTTGCTAGCTGACTACCTTTTCTTTGGTTAGAAACGTTTACACCTTAGTATTTGATTTTTTACTTGTCGTTTTAGCCCTTGTATCGTAAGGGTACCGTTAATAGAGAATACTAGTGCAACATTTATACTTGAAGTAAGACTACAGGGTTTCGACGTGTACGTTGTCACAAAGATAATTTTGTATTTCCGAAATATTCGACAGTTGATATTACAATTGTAAATAAAAAGACGCCCGTTTTAAATGCTATGCCATGCTTTTGATTGATACTGTCAATAGAAGCATAAAAAAGCACACAAACAGATTATACTCGCAGCTAGTAACAGAAAACGGAAATGTTATCCTTCATTTGTGTGATGAAATTTTAGGAATATATCTAACATATCTCGTTTTATTTTCTCTCTCTCTTTAATTCTGTATTACTGCTAAAGTTAGGCTTAATCTGACAAACGATATCATTAATTCAGTATTAATCGCTATAGTTAGCTTAATCTGTCAAACGATATCATTAATTTAGTATTAATCGCTATAGTTAGGCTTATCTGCCAAACGATACTAATTTCTTGCCATGATCTTTATGAATTCTGTAACGTTTATTTTGACATCCAGTATGCATTTTTTGCAACATTTATTTTAACATCCCATATGTAGCCCTTTAAAAAAATTATTTTTAACTTCACGTATATGTCCCTTATCAACGTTTATATGAGCATCCCCTACGTGTCAATCTCCAACGTTGATTTAACATCCAATATGTATTCTTGCATAATATTTATTGTATTATTCTGTATAGATTTAAATGGTTTCGAGGTTTAGCTAGTTGCGTTATACGATGGATTTAATAAGAATAACCGAGTGAGCTGGGCTGGTTTTTGTAGCAAAAATAATGACAGGTCAGCACGAGCATAATGAAATAACTTCAACATAACATCATGATTTACTTTTCAACTGGTTTTATGTTGCAGATAATACGCTCAAACGGTCAATTTAAAGAAAAACAAACCACTTTTCATCTCAGCCTAGATAGTTATGATATGACCAAGCACACAATTAACTCTAGGAAAGCATTTTTCTATTCCATCATTGGTTACCATTCAGGAATAGCCACCAATTAGATTTTAGCATGGTTCACTTATACTTATTTCATAGTATCTGAAAAATAAAGCTATAAAATAAATTATACAAAATAATCCATAATAACTTTGTACGTCCCACAAAATTAACAGAGGCACAACCCAAAATATGACTCTCCCACCCCAACTAAACAAAACGGTTAACATTATTACTTCGTGAAATACAGTCATAGACCCAACTCAACTATGTTCCTTAATCAGATGAACATTGAAGCAAAGTAATGTTCAAATGCAAACAATGGTACGATACAACACATGATTGTACATGTTAACACAGGAGTAGAAATCAATAATACATACAAGAAAATAACAGTATTTATTCTCATCAGGTAACAATAATTCTTGATGACGAGGTAACAACAATGCTGATAAAAGGAAAAAGTAATAATAATGGTGACACGTGTCAGGAGATAAAAATGTTGATATCTATGCAGGAAATAACAGTTATTATAATTAATGATAATACACATAAGGACATAATGGTGATATACAGCAGGACATACGAGAAATAAAGTTGATATACATACATATAGTGACATAACGACGTTGATACATAGCAGGAATTGACAATACTGATATACAACATGATATGGTGTTGATACACAGGAGAAAATAACAATACTGATATACAACATGACATCATGATGTTGATGTACAGCAGGAAATAACAATGGTTGTGCTCAACAGGATCAGAAAATAACAAAGCTTATACACAGTGGGAAACGTTGAATTATACCGGAAACTCACAGTGCTGATAAACAGAAAATCATGATGATATATAGAACAGGAAAACACGAAGATACACCCCAGGAAATAACAGTGTTGATGAACCGACTTGGCAATAAAACATGGATATTGAAATAGGACAGAGAAACTGGTTTTTCAAGTGCAAGATATTGCTGAAGATATTAGAATCCGTAACTTTCGAACTGGGAGAACAGGAATGCTTTTAATGAGAGCAGGACCCGTCAACTCCTGAAAGGTTGAGGTTGTCCTATAATTGGTTAACAGCCTTGCCACGTGCTGTTACACTTGTTGAACAATGTAGATGACAGGGAAATACAAAGTATGTTCCATTTTCTGTGTATATGCTAAATATAACTAAATATATATATATAATATAACGTTTGCTCGTTCTTCGTTATACAGCAACTTTTCTGATGGTGATAAAACCCGTTTTACTGACCACCGTGATAAAGTATCAGTTTCTTCGTAAATAGATTCACTACTGATGAGAAGTTGATTTTAATAAACGAAACTTTGGAGCACTAAATCATGTCACTTTTTTTCCACTATAAATTTGTTAGGAATTAAAAGGTCGACTGCCGTATTTTCTAGCTGACATAATAATTCGTGATTTTTGAAACCGTGATGGAGGGTGGGCTTGACATTGTGATTAGAAAAGTTTACGGTTCACGTCCTCTTGTAACAAAAATGCTTACCGTGTTATGGGGCAGTGAATGCTCCATAAAAGAATGCAGTTGGTCCACGCTCTAATCTACCTGTTCAAAATTAAGATCGATTTTATAGAGCTTTACGTCTGCCTATTCAAAACTAAGGTTGACCGTGTAGAGTTTTACACCTGCCTGTTCAAAATTAGGCCTCACTGTTTAAGAGTTTTACACCTGCTTGTTCAAAATTAGGCTCTACTCTGTAGAGTTTTTGGAAAATTGAAACAGAAAACGTGAAATCTAAATGTAAATAATTCACTAAATTATCGATTGAAATTGGAAGGTGCTGTGTGTAGTACTGGAAACAATCGTGATGTTATATTTATATCCGTCTTTATGCTCCACTCTATCTGTGGTTTTATGTTTATGTTCCTATTTATCGCTATTATATGTGTTATTGTATGTTTGTGCACGTCTCTTTATTTCACTCTATGTGTTATTCTGTTTGTGCACGTCTCTTTATTTCACTCTATGTGTTGTTCTGTTTGTGCACGTCTTCATGTTTCAATCGATGTGTTATTCTGTGTTTGTACATGTCTTCATGTACTCTTATGTGTTATTCTATGTTTGTGTACGTCTTCATGTTTTACCCTATGCGTTATACATTCACTGCAAAACACCAAGAAAAAAACAAATTGAAGTAAGCGTAATGTTGTGTTTATTGGTCTAAAGGTAAACCCGAATATAAAACAATAATTACAGTATACTCTGATAGTTCTAGCATGTAATGTACTATTTATGTATACATTATTAACATTTTCTTAGTCTGCAGATCAACAGTAAAACTGAGGACATATAATGCTATGATTCACAGTTCTATCCTTACAGCGGGCACATCAAGAATAGCCCATTGTATAGCTCTGCACTTAAAAACACTATATTTGAAACAAATAAATAAGAAAGCATTCTGACTGACAGAATCTAAAATCAGGAGAAAACCTGAATATATCTGCATGTTTTGAAACCCCTGGTACACAGATAGCTCATTGTGTAGCTTTGTGCTTACTTAGAAAGAGGAAGACAGGTAATCAGCCGGCAGTGCTACTTACTTATTTTCAACTCTTTACCAACAACTAGGGAAATTTACCTGCACATCATAGCTCTCACACGGTTGAAAGGACAAGTATGTGGTGATGGAATTGTAACCCATGATCCAGCTGCGAGTCTAACACCCTAACTACCAGGGCATGGCAGATTTTTTCTTCGTTATTTGTGTTTTGAACACGATATCTTTCTATTTGTAAAAACAAAACAAAGAAAACAAGAAAACAAACATGATTAAAAAAAGTTGAAGCGGGAACAAAGATTCTGGCTAGGTGTAAGTGTTATTAACTAATTTTGAGTATTGAGTGCATTAACGAATTTCAAATAATATGAACGATGATAAATACATATGACGTTCAATGTCGTTTGTGTGACTGAGCTCGTGCACCAGCTGGAGGTGAGATGGTGGGGAAGGGAATGCGTCTATACTTCCGGTCGTTTTCATGACATTCCCTATTCTGAACCAGTCGGTGAAACGTGCACGGATGTGGTTTCTCGGTCAGCAGTTCAAATTTCTGCGACATCATTGATAGCTGAAACGAAACCCACTAGCACTAGACTTACTTATACGTCAAACTTTAAACATTAGTAACTTAGGCCAATCTGAAAAAACAAACAAACCGAAAGTTTATCTTAAGATTCTTACTCCCATATACACACGTCCTTTGGCTCAGCGGTTAATCAGTGAGCTTATAACATGAAAAACAAAACCAGATTTTGATATCCATGTTGGGCAGACAATAGACAGCCTATTTTATGGCTTGCTGTGCAACCAACAAACGTCTCGAGATCTGGTAATTAACTGCATATTTTGACCGAAAATGAACCCAACACACTGACCATACCTAAAAGCAGTGCCGTGAAGCTAATGACATGAACACGATCTAAGTTGGTGAAAGAGTGCAAAGTTTTTCCATTTACAAGAAGAATATAGATACCCAGAAAACAACAGATAATAACAATAAATCACGAGCTCTAGTTGTACAGAAGACGGAATTCTTTCGTGGCAAGTTGATCCGGGTTTGAGTCACGAATTTATTGTCTGTAAAAATGAATTATTATTATTTTTCCTTTATTCTTGCGGTAGGCTAAAACCTTTTGCATAAAACTGAAAACTCTAATTTTCAAATGCATAGTTAGACGTAGCTCACAATACGAAGACTCAGGTTCTAAGGATTGGGGGTTACAGTTAAGTTTATAGTTTTCCTAACTAATAACAAATTTGATTGATTGATTATTTGGAATTAAGCACAAAGCTACTCAATGGGTTGTCTGTGCTCTACCCATCACGGGTATCGAAAATCAGATTCTAACTTTGTAAGTCCGTAGATATGCAGCTGTGCCACTGGGGGTCATGTTTTTTTTTGTATCGATTTTAGCATGATGTAACTCTGCATGTACCTGACTAAAATACCAAATGAACAAAATACGATGTCCCGCGTATTTAGACAGATTGGTACATAATGAGTAACATTTGAGGTACATCAAAAGCACACACGTTAAATGGACACAACGTACAAAGTTTGGGAAAAGCTTATGAAATGTTTGAACAAATATCTTATATTACACATTTTTACCGGAACAAAAGTTGAGACAAATTATGGACTGTATGTCAGTTTCACCCATATACAAGATTATTGTTTAGATTGTCCCGAAATATTAAATATTATTTTCACTTTCCCTAAATATCATAATAAACATCTTTTTCACTGTCCCTAAATATCATATTAAACATCTTTTTCACTGTCCATAAATATCATATTAAACACCTTTTTCACTGTCCCTAAATATCATAATAAACATCTTTTTCACTGTCCATAAATATCATATTAAACATCTTTTTTCACTGTCCATAAATATCATATTAAACACCTTTTTTCATTGTCCCTAAATATCATATTAAACACCTTTTTCACTGTCCCTAAATATCATATTAAACATCTTTTTCACTGTCCCTAAGTATCATATTAAACATCATTTTCACTGTCACTAAATATCATATTAAACATCTTTTTCACTGTCCATAAATATCATAATAAACATCTTTTTCACTGTCCCTAAATATCATATTACCTTTTCACTGTCCCTAAATATCATATTAAACATCTTTTTTCAGTGTCCCTAAATATCATATTAAACATCTTTTCACTGTCCCTAAATATCATATTAAACATCTTTTTTCACTGTCCATAAATATCATAATAAACATCTTTTCACTGTCCATAAATATCATATTAAACACCTTTTCACTGTCCCTAAATATCATATTAAACACCTTTTTCACTTTCCATAAATATCATAATAAACATCTTTTTTCACTGTCCATAAATATCATAATAAACATCTTTTTTCACTGTCCATAAATATCATAATAAACATCTTTTTCACTGTCCATAAATATCATATTAAACATCTTTTCACTGTCCATAAATATCATAATAAACATCTTTTCACTGTCCATAGATATCATATTAAACACCTTTTCACTGTCCATAAATATCATAATAAACATCTTTTTCACTGTCCATAAATATCATAATAAACATCTTTTTCACTGTCCATAAATATCATATTAAACATCTTTTTTTCACTGTCCATAAATATCATATTAAACACCTTTTTTTCACTGTCCCTAAATATCATATTAAACATCTTTTTTCACTGTCCCTAAATATCATATTAAACATCTTTTCACTGTCCCTAAATATCATATTAAACATCTTTTTTCACTGTCCCTAAATATCATATTAAACATCTTTTTTCACTGTCCATAAATATCATATTAAACACCTTTCACTGTCCCTAAATATCATAATAAACATCTTTTTCACTGTCCCTAAATATCATATTAAACATCTTTTCACTGTCCATAAATATCATATTAAACACCTTTTCATTGTCCCTAAATATCATATTAAAACACCTTTTTTCACTGTCCCTAAATATCATAATAAACATCTTTTTTTCACTGTCCCAATATCATATTAAACATCTTTTTTACTGTCCATAAATATCATATTAAACACCTTTTTCACTGTCCCTAAATATCATAATAAACATCTTTTCACTGTCCCTAAATATCATATTAAACATCTTTTCACTGTCCATAAATATCATAATAAACATCTTTTCACTGTCCATAAATATCATATTAAACACCTTTTTCACTGTCCCTAAATATCATATTAAACACCTTTTCACTGTCCATAAATATCATAATAAACATCTTTTCACTGTCCCTAAATATCATAATAAACATCTTTCTCACTGTCCCTAAATATCGTAATAAACATCTTTTCACTGTCCATAAATATCATATTAAACACCTTTTCACTGTCCCTAAATATCATAATAACCACCGTTTTGATTATTTCTAAATATCACAATAATCATCGTTTAATTATCTCCTGTGGCTTAGCAGAAGTTTGTTTCTTATTAAGCACAAAACTACACGATGGGCTATCTGTGTTGTACTCACCAAGGGTATCTAAACCTAGCTCTTTCACGTTGTAATCTTACAGACTTATCACTTTGTAGCTCTCATGGAGAAGTTTGCTGGCTTAAAACGCTAAAAATCACACTTCGATACTCACTATGCGTAGAACATAAGCAACCCACCGTGTTAATGATTAAAACATCGTTTAGTGTGTAAATGGCTACTATTTCAGTAACGATGATTAATTAGTTCAGTATTTTAGTCTAAGTTTCAAATGGTAAATTTCCTCATGACCATCCCTCTGATCTTGAACTGATACACTAGAGGTAAGACAGCTGGTCAACAGTAACTACCGTCGACTATTTGGTTACTTTTATTTGACTGAATAGTGTTGTTAAGTGCAAAGCTACGCAATGGGCTATCTGTGTTGTGCCCACCGATGTTTAGTGTTCTAAGCCTTTAGATTTACCGCTAAGCCGGTGAGGGGTTGACTGTCAATATTAAAGCGCACACGTGATAGACTGTAATTAGTAGTTTCACAGTTAATACAAGGGGGTTATAGGAGATGAAACAAATACAAGAATTGCTATCATTTCTGTTTGTTCTTCTATATTATAAAACTAAATATTCTCAATACAATAAGTATACACAGAACAAAGTGATGCAGTTCTATTCGTATTCTTCCGTAACAATATCCAGTAAATAACTAATATTGTTTAACTAAATCTTCTGTAACAATATCCAGTAAATAACTAATATAGTTTAACTAAATCTTCTGTAAACAATATCCAGTAAAATAACAAATATTTTTAACTAAATCGTCCATAACATTATATCCAGTAAATAACTAATATTGTTTAACTAAATATTCTGTAATAAATATCCAGTAAATAACTAATATTGTTTAACTAAATCTTCCTGTAACAATATCCAGTAAATAACTAATATTGTTTAACTAAATCTTTCGTAACAATATCCAGTAAATAACTAATATTGTTTAACTAAATCTTCCGTAACAATATCCAGTAAATAACTAATATTGTTTAACTAAATCTTCCGTAACAATATCCAGTAAATAACTAATATTGTTTAACTAAATCTTCCGTAACAATATCCAGTAAATAACTAATATAGTTTAACTAAATCTTATTTAACAATATCCAGTAAATAACTAATATTGTTTTAACTAAATCTTCCGTAACAATATCCAGTAAATAAATAATATTGTTTAACTAAATCTTCGTAACAATATCCAGTAAATAACTAATATTGTTTAACTAAATCTTCCGTATCAATATCCAGTAAAAAACTAATATTGTTTAACTAAATCTTCCGTAACAATATCCAGTAAATAACTAATATTGTTTAATTAAATCTTATGTAACAATATCCAGTAAATAACTAATATATGTTTAACTAAATCTTCCCAACAATATCCAGTAAATAACTAATATTGTTTAAATAAATCTTCCGTAACAATATCCAGTAAATAACTAATATAGTTTAACTAAATCTTCCGTAACAATATCCAGTAAATAACTAATATTGTTTAACTAAATCTTCCGTAACAATATCCAGTAAATAACTAATATTGTTTAACTAAATCTTCCGTAACAATATCCAGTAAATAACTAATATAAAGTTTAATGTTAAATCTTATTGAACAATATCCAGTAAAATAACTAATATAGTTTAAATAAATCTTCCGTAACAATATCCAGTAAATAACTAATATAGTTTAAATAAATCTTCCGTAACAATATCCAGTAAATAACTAATATAGTTTAACTAAATCTTCCGTAACAATATCCAGTAAATAACTAATATAGTTTAAATAAATCTTCCGTAACAATATCCAGTAAATAACTAATATAGTTTAACTAAATCTTCCGTAACAATATCCAGTAAATAACTAATATAGTTTAATTAATTCTTATTGAACAATATCCAGTAAATAACTAATATAGTTTAAATAAATCTTCCGTAACAATATCCAGTAAATAACTAATATAGTTTAAATAAATCTTCCGTAACAATATCCAGTAAATAACTAATATAGTTTAACTAAATCTTCCGTAACAATATCCAGTAAATAACTAATATAGTTTAATTAATTCTTATTGAACAATATCCAGTAAATAACTAATATAGTTTAAATAAATCTTCCGTAACAATATCCAGTAAATAACTAATATAGTTTAACTAAATCTTCCGTAACAATATCCAGTAAATAACTAATATAGTTTAACTAAATCTTCCGTAACAATATGCAGTAAATAACCAGTATAAACAGGAACAATTCCTGGTGTAATATTTCATTGGTTCCCCACGACTCGATGTTTAGAAAAAAAGCTATTGACAGGGAAATTTTTATAGAAAGAGATTGTAATAGAATTTCATCAAAAGGACACAGTATTTTAAATAGGGGGAGGTACATTTTTTTCCCATGAAAGCGGTAGACGCACACAAGAGAACAGAAAAGATAAATTAATATAAAGTAACGCCCCCTTCACCCACATATAAATGTTTCAAGTTTAAAATGATTGAATAATAGCTTCCCTCACATTGTTGGTTAATAGTTAACAGATCAAAACTCCCGGGATAATTGATCCTTATTATGAAAATAAGTCTCTAAATATGGGTTTGTTTTGAGGTTAGAACGAAACAAATTTGTTACCACTTTTAAAATGGTCTGGCATGGCCTAGCGCGTAAGGCGTGCAACCTCGTAATCCGAGAGTCGCGGGTTCGCGCCCGCGTCGCGCTAAACATGCTCGCCCTCCCAGCCGTAGGGGGTGTATAAAGTGATGGTCAATCCCACTATTCGTTGGTAAAAGAGTAGCCCAAGAGTTGGCGGTGGGTGGTGATGACTAGCTGCCTTCCCTCTAGCCTTACACTGCTATATTAGGGACGGCTAGCACAGATAGCCCTGGAGTAGCTTTGTGCGAAATTCCCAAACAAACAAACAAACTTTTTAAAATCATCTTTGTGGTAACTTTTTACAAACCCACGGTTTAACAAGGACGGTTTCTTTTTTTAAGTTTTTTATTAGTTTACCAGTTTTTTGTTTTCTGTTTTAATGAGAGGCTGTCATCACCTTATGACATCTCTGCCCTTCTGTGTCACGAAGTTCTATGAACTTTGTTCTGACACCTGTTGAGCGTCTGGTTTAGAACGCGCACGTGAATAATCTTACGGCAGATCACCGTGAAGCTATCAGTAAGGACAAGTGTTTTGTAACTGACGAGACAGGACATGGGTGACTATTAATAGCTTTCTATCGCTCTAAATCAGTACACGTACATAACAGGTTTAGAACTTAGCTTCCCTACGTTTGTCACAAAGCGTTACGTGACCTGATGTGTTGTGAAGTTCACTACCGAACAAATTAGAAACTTTCACACGATTTTACGATATATAGGGCCAAAAATTACCTTAAGAATATAATTATAGCTAGTTTTACAGTTAGGAAGTTCTGATCTCAATTATTAGAAAGTCACTGTTGCATTAAAAAGTGCGTTGTGAATGAAACTTTGACCTGATGATGATGACCACAATAAAATGGGTAGAAACGTTGTAACAATTGAAATCAGAACTTGCTAACTGTAAAAAACTATGATTGTATTCTTGAGTAAATCACTCAGTTCAATGGGTTTCACAGTAAACATGAGTTTTAGTTTTACATCAGTAAAACATTCAGTACTGAATTCTTACGTTCTCTGTTTGACAGTGACACCACGTTCTAAGTTTGACTCCTATGTAATGTTTGTAGTTTATCTAACTTAAAAAAATTAGTGGATTATTTTCTCATCTGAAATGGCACATCCCACTCACATTATATAAAGTTAAAATCTAGGATTTCGATACCTTGGATTTACAGATGACCGATAGCTCACGTTATAACTCTGTGCTTAACAAACGACAAACCTCTGATGTCTGATTTCTCTGCAGTACAACTTCCATAATAACATAAACAGTTTTACAGGCGACTGTTGGACTTTGGAATACATTTCATTTGTGGAAATAAAAAGCAAATATTTTGTTTTGGAGTTGAGTTTAGACGTCTGTTACTTGACACCTACCCGGATATGATTTACAAAACAGACAAACATAACTAACTCTATCTTTTTAAACCTTACATAATGATCGACAGGATCTGGAAAAGTTCCAAACACGCAAGTAGCTAGCATTCGTGACGTATATCGTAAATGTTCAACATACAGAAATATTACACACACAACATTATTTAAATGTCATACATACAGCCTTACTGAAATGTTCAACACACAACCTTATTTAAATGTCACACATACAGCCTTACTGAAATATTACACACACAACATTATTTAAATGTCACACATACAGCCTTACTGAAATGTTCAACACACAACCTTATTTAAATGTCACACATACAGCCTTACTGAAATAATACACACACAACATTATTTAAATGTCACACATACAGCCTTACTGAAATGTTCAACACACAACCTTACTGAAATATTACAAACACAACCTTATTTACATGTCACACATTTAGCCTTACTGAAATGTTCAACACAACCTTTTAGATGTCACACATTTAGTTTTACTGAAATGTTCAACATACAACCTTACTGCAATGTTCAACACACAACCTTACTGAAATGTCACACATTTAGCCTTACTGAAATGTTCAACACATAACCTTACTGAAATGTTCAACATACAACCTTACTGAAATGTTCAACACACAACCTTACTGAAATGTTCAACATACAACCTTACTGAAATGTCACACATTTAGCCTTACTGAAATGTTCAACATACAACCTTACTGAAATGTTCAACACACAACCTTACTGAAATGTCACACATTTAGCCTTACTGAAATGTTCAACATACAACCTTACTGAAATGTTCAACACACAACCTTACTGAAATGTTCAACATACAACCTTACTGAAATGTCACACATTTAGCCTTACTGAAATGTTCAACACATAACCTTACTGAAATGTTCAACATACAACCTTACTGAAATGTTCAACACACAACCTTACTGAAATGTTCAACACACAACCTTACTGAAATGTCACACATTTAGCCTTACTGAAATGTTCAGCACATAACCTTACTGAAATGTTCAACATACAACCTTACTGAAATGTTCAACACACAACCTTACTGAAATGTCACACATTTAGCCTTACTGAAATGTTCAACACACAACCTTACTGAAATGTTCAACATACAACCTTACTGAAATGTTCAACACACAACCTTACTGAAATGTCACACATTTAGCCTTATTGAAATGTTCAACACATAACCTTACTGAAATGTTCAACACATAACCTTACTGAAATGTTCAACATACAACCTTACTGAAATGTTCAACACACAACCTTACTGAAATGTCACACATTTAGCCTTACTGAAATGTTCAACACATAACCTTACTGAAATGTTCAACATACAACCTTACTGAAATGTTCAACACACAACCTTACTGAAATGTTCAACATACAACCTTACTGAAATGTCACACATTTAGCCTTACTGAAATGTTCAACATACAACCTACTGGAAATGTTCAACATAACAACCTTACTGAAATGTCACACATTTAGCCTTACTGAAATGTTCAACACATAACCTTACTGAAATGTTCAACATACAACCTTACTGAAATGTTCAACACACAACCTTACTGAAATGTTCAACACACAACCTTACTGAAATGTCACACATTTAGCCTTACTGAAATGTTCAACACATAACCTTACTGAAATGTTCAACATACAACCTTACTGAAATGTTCAACACACAACCTTACTGAAATGTCACACATTTAGCCTTACTGAAATGTTCAACATACAACCTTACTGAAATGTTCAACACACAACCTTACTGAAATGTCACACATTTAGCCTTACTGAAATGTTCAACACATAACCTTACTGAAATGTTCAACATACAACCTTACTGAAATGTTCAACACACAACCTTACTGAAATGTTCAACACACAACCTTACTGAAATGTCACACATTTAGCCTTTTATTTACGTCTGGACATACAAGTTGGTCTCATTGTCGAATAAGGTTTCAGATTAGACGAACACACTTACACCTGGACATACAAGTTGGTCTCATTGTCGAATAAGATTTCAGGTGAGACGAACACACATCTGGACATACAAGTTGGTCTCATTGTCGAATAAGGTTTCAGGTGAGACGAACACACATCTGGACGTATAAGCTGGTCTCATTGACGAATGTTTCAGGTTAGACGAACACACTTACATCTGGGCATATAACTTGGTTTCATTGTCGAATAAGGTTTCAAGTACCACAACACCAGCTTCCGAAGAGAATATTTCATGCGTATAAACATACACTGACTGTTACAGAATGCCTGAGGAAAGAAGCTTGTGTTATCTGCATCAGTTAGTACAAAGTATGCCCATTGTAACAAACCTTTATAAGGATTCGAAGTGACATGGAAACACAACCTCACTTACCTGTTTCATCAATTTAATCGAGATCCTAGAGTCTAATAAATAATATTAAATCGAGTAAAATGTTGGTAAGGAGTGATAGTTGCAGCGCTCCTAGCGGTAGGTTTGATAGACAACAGGCTGCCACATGTAAAGTCTGTATAATATACTCACTGTTATTCCGGTCGCGCCAAACATGCTGGACCTTTCAGCCGTGAGGGCGTTATAATGTCACGGTCAATCCCATAATTCGTTGGTAAAAGAGTAGCCCAAGAGTTGGCGGTGGGTGGTGATGACTAGCTGCCTTCCCTCTTGTCTTACTCTGCTAAATTAGGGACGGCTAGCGTAGATAGTCCTCGTGTGGCTTTGTGTGAAATTCAAAAAATCAACAAAAAACACTCACCGTTCATATGAAACAAAAACTTCCATATCGCTAGGAATGTCTTCAGTCTGAAAGTGATAACCGCAGCGCTCCTAGCGGTAGGTTTGATAGACAACAGGTTGCCATATGTAAAGTCTGCATGATACACTCACTGTTCATATGATCTATAACAAAGTGAGTGACATCATTGCTAGTTTTTGTTTACATGTTTAATAAACATGTTAATTACTGTTTATAATAGGATTCATTTGTTTTAACTCATTATTTTAATTCCATCCAACATTTGTTACAAGTCCCGAACTTTACCACCAGTTGACCACACTGACGACAATGGTTTTTCAAGATACAAATTGAATATTATAAACCATGCGTTACTAGAAGCTACAGCTATGTAGCCTTCACAACAGTTCTTATGTAGTCAGTGTTTCTTGTCAGTGAGGACTGTAGTAAATAGTCATCTTGAAACAGAATATACATCTAGTATGTCGTCATTCTAACCATTCTATACGTGAAGATCATTTAGTTTTAATAACTCTAAAAACTACCCTTGTAAGAAGATATCTTGTACTATCATGGACCTAAAGCATTTATAAGTTGTGTTATTTATTATCGTTGTATCACATTAAATACTTTATTGTGTGGTTAATTCTGTGAACCAACAATTTATCTCTTATATTAATTAGATCACAGATATTCATAAGTTTTAATGGTGTATTCTATGACTGACAAATATTACGATATGTATACCAATTTTATAAACTTCGATAAGAACTTTATAATCAGTCTAGCAGGGATTATCTAACAGTTGATCTATTTCTTCATGAGTTTACGCAAACAATTTTAATTACCCGGATATAACACGTCATTCTACATTATGTTTAATTGTCATGACATCACAATAATCAACATGACCTCATATAAAAAATAATAGAAAAAAAAACATTCATAATTATAAGCTATAAACTTCCTGGCAAAATCCTGTCGTGTCGTAAGATAGACGTCCAGATAAGAGCTATCAAACCAACCGCCAGGTGGCGCTGTTAAATTTCTTTAGGTTTGAGTAATGAATGACAGGATGGGTAAGGTACTAAGAAATGATATTTAATTTGATATCACTTGTATTTCCATAACTTTCAGTGTCCCTCTGGTGACGTGTTGGTTTTCTAGAATATCCTTCCTCTGTTTCTGGAATATAAATAATCCAGTTTATCATCATGGAACTACTTCAGTTTTACGTTATTTCTCTGATTATTGTTTAGGAATAAACAAAGAGATCACCTCGTGACTGATCAATTCACGCGCACAGAGAGAATCCATTTTAATCTTTCAAAACATCCAACTGATGTTGGAATAAAAAAAACAACGTTTTATATGTTTATTCTGTCTCCCCATAACTGAAGTAAGGAGAATATAAAACACGAGTCATACAGAGATGATACGTGTTTTCTTTATATTCTCCTCCAATGCTTGCTTTATTGTGAGTTGAGGTTTAAGTAACAGAGTTTGGATGTATATTTGTATTTTTCCTTACATAAACAGGAAGACGCCCTCTTCAGGGATTTTCTATTTCAATTTGGCATGAAACTGGTACCAAACCTGGGTGTACTAATCACGATTTCATAAGAAGGATCAAATGGAGGCATATCAAAGGATATAAGTCAGTATAACACAAAATGTCTGTTGTCTTTTATTCAAGACGACCTGTTAACACAGACTTGGTCAAGCTTCTGCACGGGTTGGCCTTGAGGTGGGATCCTAGATTTCGTAGCTGGATAACTACGTAGCTGGAGATAACTACACAGTTATCATCGTATACAGCGCTTCTGAGCAGCGATTAAGTTTTGTCAATGAACACTACTAATTGAAAAGTCACTTTACATGTTACTGACAGCACTACGTTATTCGTTGTGAATATATAGTTCGTAGAGCTACTTGAGCCTTAACTTTGCAGTGCGACGGAAGTTCGAAACCTATCTGAATACGAACCATAAAAAAAGGTACTGCAAGTTCTTGACAGGCTTATGTACACAGGCCTAAATGTAGCTGATATTAAGCTTAATCTTGTATTATGTTACACTTAAACCTAACTGATATTAGGCTTAATCTTGTATTATATTACACTTAAACCTAGCTGATATTAGGCTTAACCTTGTATTATATTACACTTAAACCTAGCTGATATTAGGCTTAACCTTGTATTATATTACACTTAAACCAAGCTGATATTAGGCTTAACCTTGTATTATACCTAAGTCATGCATAGATTGCTGTGGTACAGTTAAATCAAAATGAGAAAGAGAGATGTAATATTTCGATCTATATTACATTTAAACGTACCTTAATCTTATGTTATTCTAAACTTAACCCTAGATTTCATTAGGATTAAACCTTGCTTATTTCTAGATTAAACCAAAATTTTATCAAGTCTATAACTTTTTAGACCAAACCTTATTCAAAATTTAAAGAAATTTATCTTTCAGCTTATCCGATAACTGTATTGTCACATTTTTCTACAGCTCTGTATACTTCCACCATTCCTCAAATATTTGGCCACGTCTATTCTTTACGACGCATTTGACAATATTTGAAATCGTTTTATAAAATCTTCGTTTCGCTCGATGAGTTTAGTCTACAATGGTTATTAAACTTATTTATTGTAACGTAAACAGTCTGTTCTGATGTAGTTTACAGGGTACTTTTCTTTTATGAAAATTAATATATTTGTGACGAGTCGTCAGAGCATCGTTACGTTGAAACAAAGATAGATATGGAGAGAGTGAAAACCTTTTATCGTGAACGTTATAAGCCTCTGTTGAGTGCTTTCAAACGAACTAACAACACCTCCCACGGTTTCAAAGTAGCAAGCTCTGGCGACCCCTGTTGTGTTGGATTGGAATAATGAGAAGCTAATATACTGCTTATTTCATTTTGTCCTGGGTAGTACTTTGGATAAATGAGTGGAAACTGACGTTTCTTGTAACCGAGGAAGAACTGGTTGTTCTCAGTAAATATTTCCTTGTTAATCCAAGTTTCGTAATTAAAACACCGTGTGTAAGCCTATGTTGCGTGAACTACTGTATCACATATAGCGATATCTAGTGGATAAGATAAAATAATTAAAAGCCTCGCGCTCTTATTAATAAAATTGAAATGGAAATATTAGGAGGTTTGTTTTCCGCGCAAAGCTACACGAGGGCTCTCTGCGCTAGCCGTCCATAATTTAGCAGTGTAGACTAGAGGGAAGGCAGCTAGTCATCACCACTCACTTCCAACTCTTACCAACTAACAGCGGGATTGACCATCAAATTATATAACGCCCCCATGGCTGAATGGTCGAGCATGTTTGGTGCGATAGGGAGTCGAACGCCTTAACCCACGTGACCATGCTAGGCCGTAAGATTAGGAGGATATATCTCCACGAACAGTCTGAACCTAATTTACTAATATGGACGATTCAACACGTATTTAATAATTTGTTACGAAACACGCATGAAACAAAGAAGTAATGTATTTAAATACTATTTCAGACACCGTTAAAGATATAATGTCATCATGTTAGTGTATAATGTCATCATGTTAGTGTATAATATCATCATGTTAGTGTATAATGTCATCATGTTAATGTACAATGTCATCAAGTTAGTGTATAATGTTATTATGTTAGTGTATAATGTCATCATGTTAGTGTATAATGTCATCATGTTAATGTATAATGTCATCATGTTAGTGTATAATATCATCATGTTAGTGTATAATGTCATCATGTTAATGTATAATGTCACCATGTTAGTGTATAATGTCATCATGTTAATGTATAATGTCACCATGTTAGTGTATAATGTCATCATGTTAGTGTATAATGTCATCATGTTAATGTATAATGTCATCATGTTAGTGTATAATGTCATCATGTTAGTGTATAATGTCATCATGTTAGTGTATAATGTCATTATGTTGATGTACAAAGTCATCAAGTTAGTGTATAATGTCATCATGTTATTGTATAAAGTCATTATGTTGATGTACAATGTCATCAAGTTAGTGTATAATGTCATCATGTTAATGTATAATGTCATCATGTTAGTGTATAATGTCATCATGTTAATGTATAATGTAATCATGTTAATGTATAATATCATCATGTTAATGTATAATGTCATCATGTTAATGTGTAATGTCATCATGTTAATGTATAATGTTATTATGTTAGTGTATAATATCATCATGTTAATGTATAATGTCATCATGTTAATGTATAATGTCATCATGTTAATGTATAATGTCATCATGTTAGTGTATAATGTCATCATGTTAGTGTATAATGTCATCATGTTAATGTATAATGTCATCATGTTAATATATAATGTCATCATGTTAGTGTATAATGTCATCATGTTAGTGTATAATGTCATCATGTTAATGTATAATGTCATCATGTTAGTGTATAATATCATCATGTTAGTGTATAATGTCATCATGTTAATGTATAATGTCATCATGTTAGTGTATAATGTCATCATGTTAATGTATAATGTCATCATGTTAGAGTCTAATGTCAACATGGTAGAGTATAATATCATCATTTTATTGTATAAAGTCATTATGTTGATGTACAATGTCATCAAGTTAGTGTATAATGTCATCAAGTTAGTGTATAATGTCATCATGTTATTGTATAAAGTCATTATGTTGATGTACAATGTCATCATGTTAATGTATAATGTCATCATGTTAATGTATAATGTCATCATGTTAATGTGTAATGTCATCATGTTAATGTATAATGTTATTATGTTAGTGTATAATGTCACCATGTTAGTGTATAACGTCATCATGTTAGTGTATAATGTCATCATGTTAATGTATAATGTCATCATGTTAGAGTCTAATGTCAACATGGTAGAGTATAATATCATCATGTTATTGTATAAAGTCATTATGTTGATGTACAATGTCATCAAGTTGGTGTATAATGTCATCAAGTTAGTGTATAATGTCATCATGTTAATGTATAATATCATCATGTTATTGTATAAAGTCATTATGTTGATGTACAATGTCATCAAGTTGGTGTATAATGTCATCAAGTTAGTGTATAATGTCATCATGTTAATGTATAATATCATCATGTTATTGTATAAAGTCATTATGTTAATGTATAATGTCATCATGTTAATGTATAAAGTCATTATGTTAATGTATAATGTCATCATGTTAATGTATAATATCATCATGTTATTGTATAATGTCATCATGTTAGTGTATAATGTCATCATGTTAATGTATAATGTCATCATGTTAGAGTCTAATGTCAACATGGTAGAGTCTAATGTCAACATGGAAGAGTATAATGTCATCATGTTAATGTATAATATCATCATGTTAGTCAACATGTTATGTCAATGTCAGCATGTTAGGCTCTAATGTTCGCTTCCGACGCATTTGTAACATTCCAAGTTGATCAGTTTCCAGTCAGTCCGCAGACTGACATTTAGTGACAGTTCTTGTAATTGTGACCTAGAGTTCTGTGATGAAATAGGTAAACTTGCATTGTTATGTTAATAAAGTGTGTGTCATGACAAGACTGTTTGGACAAGAGATATTCTGTCATTCTTTCCATATTAATGGAGTTAAGTCTTCCACGTCATCACAGAATGTAAATTTTAACACTGTGGTAATGTTTCACTGGTTCCTATTAACAACTGACTGAGCCAGGGTGAGAACACTTATTATTCTTTAGAATTAAATATTCTAAAGTGTATGTCATAAGGGTTCTGTTTGAATACAGATACTGATAAAATTTAGGGTCTCAAATAATTCTTATGGTACCCCATCTAGTGTCTTGACTATATATTAATAGAAAGAAGCTGGCAAGGAGCTACCACGTGGTACTGGTATATGGTATAAGAAATCAATTTAATAACACCCTATAAATAAACCTTGATAAAAACAGTGTTTAACACTATATATTAAATTTTGTTATGTCCAAAAAGCTTAGAGAATTGTCAGTAGAGCAGAGAATTTAAAGACAAGCTTTACGTGATGCTGGTTAGACTCACAAACACTGTCAAGTACACTATAGATCACGAGATTGAGACAGGTAAGTTTAAAAATAAGAAAGGAAGAGGTAGAACACATAAACTCAGTGATGTTAAATATGTTTGTTTATGAAGTCTTCAGGACAGTAGTACGACTGTCACTGATATCAAGCATGACACAAACAACATGTGCCAAATAACAGAACAGTGTCCAGATCTACAGTATGAAGAACACTGAACCAGAATGGAATATTTGGTTATGTACCAGTTTAAAACCTTTACTTTGACATACAAACATTGTCAAGAAACTGAAAGTTGGTAAAAAGTACCAAAACTGGATTGTTGATGATTGGAAACTGGTTTTATGGATGGATAAGTCCATGTTTGAAATATTTAGTTATAAACATAAGTTGTGAATCTGGTAGAAGAAAGGTGAAAGATGCTTACCTCAGTGTATAACACCTACCATGAAACATGAGGGGAGGCAGTGTAATGGTTAGGGAGTGTTTTTCTACAGGGGTAACAAGAGATATTTACAAAATAGATGGAATAATGGACCAGGTCAAGTACCATCAGATATTGATCCATCATGGTATACCAAGCAGTTTATGTATTATTGGTAAATGATTCTACTATCAAGAAGATAATAACCCCAAACACACATCCAACCTATGTAGAAACTGTTTAGTTAAGAAAGAAGCTACTGGAGTCATTCAAATGATACATTATCCTTCACAGATCACTGATCTTAACCCATCTGAACAGATCTGGGATCTGATGGATCAAAAACTTGAGAAATCAAAAGTTACTTCCAAAGAAACTTTATGGGAGTGAATTAGAGACACTTGGAGTAAAATCCCAAAGAACACTTTGATTAAATATGTTACAACAATGCTTGAAAGACTGTCTGTAGTTATTAAAGTAAAATGAGATACACAAAATATTAACTCTTTATTGAACTCAGACACTTCCACTGAGTTTCTGTTGTACTAAACATGAATATTAATACAATTATGTTTTACCTTCAATTGTTCTTTGGAAATAACCGGAAACTTAATTTTTGACCTTACATGCGTGTGTGTTTTATTATAGCAAAGCCACATCTGGCTATCTGGTGAGTCCACCGAGGAGAATCGAACCCCTGAGTTTAGCGTTGTAAATTCGTAGACTTACCACTGTACCAGCGTGGGACTTTTGACTTTGTCTAAACAGTTTTGCACAGTTCTGTATGCATACATACGCTACGCATATATCTAGCAATGTGTTAATATATATATATGTATATTTAGCGATGTACTAGTATATATATATAGCAACGTATTAGTATATACATATATCTAAAAATGTATGAATATATACATATATAACAATAGTTTATTTTCGACTTGTCGAAATAGCTGCTTCTGGCGTTTCATTCTGTCGCGTGAATTACTCAAATATTATATTTCTGGTCAAGTTAATGGTTATTTTGCTCAGACTGTAAATCCGTGGATTCATGGTTCAAGTCCCAACCCCACTATTTGTTCAGACGAGAGGTACCGAAGATCTGGTGATGGTTGATGACAACCAGTCTTCTACTGTCTAATCTGTCATTTCAAGATTACGAACCGTTATGCGTAGATAGCTCTGCGCCATACTTTTGAAACAAACAAACACTAATCAAATTAAATACCCCCCAAAATAAAACACACTAGAATTCAGTTGTTAGAACGTTATCGTCGTTTATGTACATGAAACAGTTAGTTTCGTGCACCAAAACGGACCAAGCCAGTGGGATTTTAGGGACTGCCTTCACGCAAATCGTACAGCCTGCTCTTGTACAGTACTTTACCTACAGTTCCCATTAATCCAGATATACTAAGGAATAAATCATTATTTCTTGCATGTGATAGGGTCGTATTACCATCGCGTGACTACTATGGTTAGGGCTAACTTTTGCGTTTATTTCCATGTTGGAAATTGATCCACTTGAGGCGAATTCAGAAGAACAAACATTTGGCATGTTCAGACAGTAAATGAGTTCCACTTCATTCATCTGGTTTAAGGTAAATGACCTGAAATTGCGAAACAAAGCCATATGTTTCCCTCTTTACGAGTAGGGGTTATTGCAATTTACAGAGCTGTAAATATATGTTGCACAAATGGTAACCGTCAACTAATATTTCATTAACGCAATAAAACAGGTAACTGTTTGCACCAGGAGTTGAGTCTGAAACTTCTTAGAAAGATAAAATGCAAACTTCTAGGATTTTGTCTCTTTTTTTTTTTTCCAGGTAATTTGCAATTATAAAGTTGAAATCATATTTGTTTTGAAAAATGCATAGTAAGACGTGTTAGAATACTTGGGACATTTCTGTGTTTTACAAGAAACAAAATCAACTCTCTTCATAACCAACCAATCGCTCCAAAAGAATAAAACAAATTGATTATTGACCAACTAAACAAGAAGCACAACCGAGTATCTTAATGACCAACCAATCACTCCAAGAGAATCAAACAAATTGATTATTGAGAAACTAAACAAGAAGCACGATCGAGTATCTTAATGACCACCCAGTCACTCCAAGTGAGTTATAAAAATGACAAATGTGGTGATGAAAACCTCAACTCGGTGTTTACATACTAGTGCCTTACGTCTTTGGTCTAACCTGCAGCGAATGTAATGTCTGATGAAAAGCAAAATGTCCCTCAATCAGAGATTCTTAATCAGGGTACAGCAGTCTGAGGACACGCATTTCAACTGACGGAAATAACATTATTGAACTTTTGCTTTACGGTAATTCAAGTGTTCGATTTCTCCAATAAATTAGGGGTTTGTGGGCCTGGTATGCAGAAGGACAGGTGAAAGAAAGAAGGATAATTGATAAAGAAAATATAAAAGTATGCAAGAGGTCATAAGTACACGGATGGTCATTAGAATGAATAAATTAAAACATCAGTATAACATAAGTAATAGATACTGAACTTGTCAAAAGTGAGAAAAAAATGGCCAAAATTATATTTACAATAGTTTGTATTTCTGCATCTGACCAGTAATAAAACAGGAACCGTTATGCTAGAAAATCTAGAGTCCATGTGATGTAATAAAGGTCAAACAGAGCCCAACACAAATGTCCCATGACACAGTATTTACATCCTGTGGCCGGTCAAACTACAAATAGCAAAAGTATTCCAAAATTAAAACTTAAGAACATTTAATAGTTTTGTGATCTGGAATATATAATATAGAAGCATGCAATGATTATTTCAAAACTGATGGTAATATAATAAATTAAATATGTCAAAATATGTAGATACATATAATAATGGTACTTAATGTAGATACATATAATAATGGTACTTAATGTAGATACATATAATAATGGTACCAGATGTAGATACATATAATAATGGTACCACATGTAGATACATATAATAATGGTACCACATGTAGATACAATAAAAATATGATAACAACTAGAAGAATAGTTGTGTTTTGTAACTGGGATGGAGGGTGACAGTATCCCTTCCTTCCTTCATCCAAATATAGATTAAAACTTAGTGTAATGATTACAAGACTCAGAACAAGGAATACAGAACTCGGTGTATAGGATGTTGTGAAGAGACTGGATCACTCCGCTTTGTCTTCAGTATACATTTATATTAAGCTGACCACAAAGACTGGGGAAACTGATTTATAGCAGACCACAGAGACTGTGGAAACTGATTTATAGCTGACAATAGAGACTGTGGTAACTGATGTATAGCTGACCATAGAGACTGTGGAAACTGATTTACAGCTGACCATAGAGACTGTGGAATCTGATTTATAGCTGACCATAGAGACTGTGGAATCTGATTTATAGCTGACCATAGAGACTGTGGAAACTTATTTGTAATTAATTACAGATAGTGATTCTCAGCTCGAGACTGTGGTAACTAATTTGTAACTAACTGATAAATTACAGATAGAGATTCTCAGCTAGAGACTGTGGTAACTCATTTGTAACTAACTTATGAATTACAGATAGGGATTCTCAGCTAGAGACTGTGGTAACTCATTTGTAACTAACTGATAAATTACAGATAGAGATTCTCAGCTAGAGACAGTGGTAACTCATTTGTAACTAACTTATGAATTACAGATAGGGATTCTCAGCTAGAGACTGTGGTAACTCATTTGTAACTAACCTATAAATTACAGATAGGGATTCTCAGCCAGAGACTGTGGTAACTCATTTGTAACTAACCTATAAATTACAGATAGAGATTCTCAGCTAGAGACTGTGGTAACTCATTTGTAACTAACTTATGAATTACAGATAGGGATTCTCAGCTAGAGACTGTGGTAACTCATTTGTAACTAACTGATAAATTACAGATAGAGATTCTCAGCTAGAGACAGTGGTAACTCATTTGTAACTAACTTATGAATTACAGATAGGATTCTCAGCTAGAGACTGTGGTAACTCATTTGTAACTAACCTATAAATTACAGATAGGGATTCTCAGCCAGAGACTGTGGTAACTCATTTGTAACTAACCTATAAATTACAGATAGGGATTCTCAGCTAGAGACTGTGGTAACTCATTTGTAACTAACTTATAAATTACATATAGGGATTCTCAGCTAGAGGCTGTGGTAACTCATTTGTAACTAACTTATGAATTACAGATAGGGATTCTCAGCTAGAGACTGTGGTAACTCATTTGTAACTAACTGATAAATTACAGATAGAGATTCTCAGCTAGAGACAGTGGTAACTCATTTGTAACTAACTTATGAATTACAGATAGATTCTCAGCTAGAGACTGTGGTAACTCATTTGTAACTAACCTATAAATTACAGATAGGGATTCTCAGCCAGAGACTGTGGTAACTCATTTGTAACTAACCTATAAATTACAGATAGAGATTCTCAGCTAGAGACTGTGGTAACTCATTTGTAACTAACTTATGAATTACAGATAGGGATTCTCAGCTAGAGACTGTGGTAACTCATTTGTAACTAACTGATAAATTACAGATAGAGATTCTCAGCTAGAGACTGTGGTAACTCAATTGTAGCTAACCTATAAATTACAGATAGGATTCTCAGCCAGAGACTGTGGTAACTCATTTGTAACTAACCTATAAATTACAGATAGGGATTCTCAGCTAGAGACTGTGGTAACTCATTTGTAACTAACCTATAAATTACAGATAGGGATTCTCAGCTAGAGACTGTGGTAACTCATTTGTAACTAACTGATAAATTACATATAGGGATTCTCAGCTAGAGGCTGTGGTAACTCATTTGTAACTAACTTATGAATTACATATAGTGATTATCAGCTAGAGACTGTGGTAACTCAATTGTAGCTAACCTATAAATTACAGATAGGGATTCTCAGCCAGAGACTGTGGTAACTCATTTGTAACTAACCTATAAATTACAGATAGGGATTCTCAGCCAGAGACTGTGGTAACTCATTTGTAACTAACCTATAAATTACAGATAGGGATTCTCAGCTAGAGACTGTGGTAACTCATTTGTAACTAACTTATAAATTACATATAGGGATTCTCAGCTAGAGGCTGTGGTAACTCATTTGTAACTAACTTATGAATTACAGATAGGGATTCTCAGCTAGAGACTGTGGTAACTCATTTGTAACTAACTGATAAATTACAGATAGAGATTCTCAGCTAGAGACAGTGGTAACTCATTTGTAACTAACCTATAAATTACAGATAGGGATTCTCAGCCAGAGACTGTGGTAACTCATTTGTAACTAACCTATAAATTACAGATAGAGATTCTCAGCTAGAGACTGTGGTAACTCATTTGTAACTAACTTATGAATTACAGATAGGGATTCTCAGCTAGAGACTGTGGTAACTCATTTGTAACTAACTGATAAATTACAGATAGAGATTCTCAGCTAGAGACTGTGGTAACTCAATTGTAGCTAACCTATAAATTACAGATAGGGATTCTCAGCCAGAGACTGTGGTAACTCATTTGTAACTAACCTATAAATTACAGATAGGGATTCTCAGCTAGAGACTGTGGTAACTCATTTGTAACTAACCTATAAATTACAGATAGGGATTCTCAGCTAGAGACTGTGGTAACTCATTTGTAACTAACTGATAAATTACATATAGGGATTCTCAGCTAGAGGCTGTGGTAACTCATTTGTAACTAACTTATGAATTACATATAGTGATTATCAGCTAGAGACTGTGGTAACTCAATTGTAGCTAACCTATAAATTACAGATAGGGATTCTCAGCCAGAGACTGTGGTAACTCATTTGTAACTAACTTATGAATTACATATAGCGATTATCAGCTAGAGACTGTGGTAACTCAATTGTAGCTAACCTATAAATTACAGATAGAGATTCTCAGCCAGAGACTGTGGTAACTCATTTGTAACTAACTTATGAATTACATATAGTGATTATCAGCTAGAGACTGTGGTAACTCAATTGTAGCTAACCTATAAATTACAGATAGTGGTTCTCAGCTAACTTTGTGAAGTTAATAATTCGGAGTATTCATTATCATTATGGTTTGGTTTGTTTTGAATTTCTTGCAAAGCTACACGAAGGCTATCTGCGTTAGCCGTTCCTAATTTAGCAGTGTAAGACTAGAAAGAAGACAGATAGTCATCACCACCCACCGCCAACTCTTTGGCTGCTCTTTTATCAACGAATAGTAGAATTGACCGTCCCATTATAACGTCTTATGGCTGAAATGACGAGCATGTTTGGTGTGACGGGGATTCGAACACGAGACATTCGGATTACCAGTCGAGTGTCTTAACCACCTAGCCATGCCAGGCCCATTACCACACTGATAATTTAAAAACATGGACACAATGACAACGGACAACAGAGGGTCTGCTGTCGTCTGATATTAAGACAATCTATGCTTTGTTGTTCAGTAACAGAGCAACTGGTAGCTACTGACAATATATAGTAAAGCCTTTTAACAAGTTACGGTGTAAACTGAGATAATTCGATTCTGGAACCAGCTGACCATAAATACAGGAGACTTGAGATTAGTTTTATTATTATTTCCTTTGAAGCATTTTTAATAATTAACTTGTTCTAGTCTTTTAAGTTTGTATACGGGTTAAAAATTGTTGTTCGTTGAAAACGAATCTAAGCGCCACCTAGAATTACGCACTTCAGGTGTTAGCGTTTTGTTTTTTCTCGATGCTTAACCGTTACTATATTAAAATATAATGTTTTAAGTTTATAGGATAATGGTCTCTTATAAGATGACCAATCTGTTGTTTGAAGGTGAGATCCAGAGTTTGTGTGGTGTGGGAGAATTCGCGTGCAAGGAGAAAACGTTTGCATAGAACGAACTCGTTTCTGTGATGGGGTTTCTGACTGCCCTGGTGGAGAAGACGAGAGTTTCTGGAGCTGTGGTAGGTTCTACCCTCTATTTATATTAGTTATGACTTTATAACTTATATTGACGTTTCCAGGAAGAGCTGAGAAGTATAATATATAGTGAGAAGGGCCGAAGTTCGATTAAAACTTAGCTCACTGTTTAATATAGCCAGTATTATTACTTTTTAATTTTGTTTCTTGCCTTTATACTTTTATTATAGAGATATCTTGCGTCATTAGCTTTATATATAGTTATTTAGGCCTAATCTAAATCTCCTTAACCTGGCCAACCCTCGTGAGATGTTATTGGGATTATGCCCGAAAACAAACGTTAGCAGCAAGGGCACACAACTAGTGAAACAACTAATTCTAAACTATTCACCTAGAGAAGTATTAAAATGTATTTAATTAACTATACTGACTGTCAGGTTCGTTTTTAGTTTCGTTCTAAGTGCATATATTAGTAAGGCCCGGCATGGCCAGGTGGGTTAAGGCATTCGACTCGTAATCTGAGGGTCGCGGGTTCGAATCCCCGTCGCAAATGCTCTCCCTTTCAGCCGTGGGGGCGTTATAATGGAACGATCAATCCCACTATTCGTTGATGAAAGAGTAGCCCAAGAGTTGGCGGTGGGTGGTGATGACTAGCTACGTTCCCCCTAGTCTTACACTGCTAAATTAGGGACGGCTAGCGCAGATAGCCCTCGTGTAGCTTTGCGCGAAATTCGAAAACAAACAAACATATATTAATGTGATCGGAAGATTGTATTACCCGACGGAGGGTTTTAATAGCGTATCCAAGTTTACTTACTTGTGTGTCAGGTCGGCTGTATTAACAGTCAGGGTGATAGAGTTATCAAACTAACCATGATAACAACTGGTAGTCGATCGCTACAACTTTACTGTGTAACGCTGTGTTTCTTTTTAGGTTGTATATCTAATTATTTTAACTGTGATAAAGTTAATTAACAACGAATTTATTGCTTTACAGTCGCTGTTAAAAATGTATTTTATTAACGTTTATGAATGATTTAGGGAGATTATCACCTAGACACGCTAACATTATCCATATGTATATTTAATACTAAACAGTAACTGGTGGTAAACATAGAAACTAGACATGTTAATTGACTCTGGTTTTCCAGTGGATTACCACGGCAGCGTCGTCTATTTCTTTGAAAGCACGTTCAACGCAAGCTCCCGCGAACACAACACCAGCTGCGGTAAGTTACGTCACGTGTACTGTTTAAATATGTTTGTTTGTTTAACTTGTTTAATTCCAGTCTTGCTCGATATTATAATTTATTTTGTTTTCTGTTTGTAATAAGAATGTTTGACAATGTTTGTGACCAATTGTGGAAGAAATACTTTAACAGCTTTTTATCTGCTAATGTTATAAACATATGTTTGTGTTTATGTTTTTACACGCATAGAGTCTGGGTGGGCACGTGAAAGTGCCCAGACCTTGGGCCCAAAGATTCATGGTTTGTATCCCATTGTCTTATAAAGGCGCTCCGAACTTTAGGACTATTGCTGCGTTATAATAGTGACTGTCAAATCCCACCATTCATGAGAGTAGAGAATTGGCGGAAAGTGCTGTTAGTTAGCTGCCTTCCTCAAAGTTAAGAAGAGCTACGAGCAGTTTTCTATAACACTGCGAACAAATTCTAAACAAACTTATGTCTCTGTGTGCTTTCGTGTGCAAACGTACGTGTTATATCCATATACACATGGGAAAGTTTCCATATTCTATAATTGAGATACATCAACTTAGATCTCGAAACATACCTGCTGGGTGTCAATTTCACAGATTAGAGATTTTAAGTTATGGAACCTATTGTTCAGAGCAAACTATAAGGATCTATAGAAAGTCAAGGAACCCAGGTTTTTAATGTGGTTTTCTATTTATTGCTGCAGGTTTACCCATAATTCCAGTCGGATGTACGTGTTCTCGTCTGACCGCTGTTAGCTGCAGAAACCAGAATCTCACAGAAATACCCGTGGGAATTTCTCGTGGTGTGACTAAACTGTACGTATTTCTGATTATGTGAATAATGTAACGGTACAGATCAGAGATTAGTGATGAAGTAACGGGCCAGATCAGAGATTAATGATGAAGTAAGGGACAAATCAGAGATTAATGATGAAGTAAGGAACAAATCAGAGATTAATGATGAAGTAAGGGACAAATCAGAGATTAATGATGAAGTAAGGGACAAATCAGAGATTAATGATGAATTAATGGGACAGATCAGAGATTAATAATGAAGTAACGGGACAGATCAGAGATTAATTATGAATTAACGGGACAGATCAGAGATTAATATGAAGTAACAGGACAGATCAGAGATTAATGATGAAGTAACGGGACAGATCAGAGATTAATGATGAAGTAATGGGACAGATCAGAGTTTAATGATGAAGTAAGGGACAGATCAGAAAATAATGATGAATTAACGGGACAGATCAGAGATTAATGATGAAGTAACGGGACAGATCAGAGATTAATGATGAAATAACGGAACAGATCAGAGATTAATGATGAAATAACAGGACATATCAGAGATTAATGATGAAGTAACGGGACAGATCAGAGTTTAATGATGAAGTAATGGGACAGATGAGAGTTTAATGATGAAGTAAGGGACAGATCAGAGATTAATAATGAAGTAACGGGCCAGATCAGAGATTAATGATAAAGTAACGAGACAGATCAGAGATTAATGATGAAGTAAGGGACAGGTCAGAGAATAATGATGAAGTAAGGGACAGATCAGAGATTAATGATGAAGTAACAGGACAGATCAGAGATTAATGATGAAGTAACAGGAGAGATCAGAGAATAATGATGAAGTAAGGGACAGATCAGAGATTAATGATGAAGTAACAGGACAGATCAGAGATTAATGATGAAGTAACGGGCCAGATCAGAGATTAATGATGAAGTAAGGGACAGATCAGAGATTAATGATGAAGTAACGGGCCAGATCAGAGATTAATGATGAAGTAACAGGACAGATCAGAGATTAATGATGAAGTAACGGGCCAGATCAGAGATTAATGATGAAGTAAGGGACAGATGAGAGATTAATGATGAAGTAACGGGACAGATCAGAGATTAACGTATTTCATGTCTGAAGTGAAATAAAACATTAAAGTTACCTCCATCCCCTCCAAAATAAACGCGTACTTTCGAAGAATAAACAAATGAGAAAGTTGTTCATATCGAGGGCACCAGTTTGCTCTGTGGTAGCACTCTGGATTTCGGATCTGGCGAGTCAGGATCAACCCCAGTTGATATCACAAAGTGTTCCACGTATATTAAGCTATGAGCGCGTTATGCGAGTCAAAGTGCCGATGGTTGGTAGCAGGGTGCTTGCCTTCCCTCCGGTAATTAGAACAAAACTGGGGACGGCTGCAGTTAGTAGATACCCCTCAGTAGCACAACGGTATGTTTGCGGACTCACACCGATAGAAATCGGGTTTCGACACTCGTGTTGGGCACAGCACAAATTGTCCATTGCATAGCTTTGCGCTCAATTCCAAACAAACAACAAGAAGATTAGAATTAGGGACCGAGGCAACAAGGCTTAGCAGTCGTGAATACAATGTACAGATTCTCTAGTACGGTTAAAGAAAAGAAAACCCGTGCCATGTAATTACTTTTATAAAGACACTCTCCTAAACTATGGTGTCCAGAGATGTTTATATCATCCTCCGTCCCATCGTGAAGATTACGTTTAGTTAAAGTGGATTTTAAGTCCTGAATCAAACGTTCCACTGAGAGCTGGTGAAGACAGAAATGGATAATGTCCTGGATTTCTAGGTCACAAGCTTTCAGAGATCTGTAACTCCATTGGTGTGGAATAATCTGCCTGTCTTATCAAGTACGGTTACTTCATTGAAGTGGTTCGCACTGCTATAGCTTTTAAAACTTAAGGGTAGTTTCATTAAACTCGCAAAGACAACAGCCATGCACAAAGACTTTCAGAGTTTTAACTTTCTCTCGCGTTTCTTAGACCTCACAAGTTTTAACTTTCTCTCACGTGTCTAAGACCTCACAAGTTTTAACTTTCTGTAACGTGTCTAAGAGCACACAAGTTTTAACTTTCTGTCACGTGTCTAAGACCTCACAAGTTTTAACTTTCTCTCAGTGTCCAATACCTCACTAATTTTAACTTTCTCTCGCGTTTCTAAGACCTCACAAGTTTTAACTTTCTCTCAGTGTCTAAGACCTCACAAGTTTTAACTTTCTCTCACGTGTCTAAGACCTCACAAGTTTTAACTTTCTCTCACGTGTCTAAGACCTCACAAGTTTTAACTTTCTGTAACGTGTCTAAGAGCACACAAGTTTTAACTTTCTGTCACGTGTCTAAGACCTCACAAGTTTTAACTTTCTCTCAGTGTCCAATACCTCACTAATTTTAACTTTCTCTCGCGTTTCTAAGACCTCACAAGTTTTAACTTTCTCTCAGTGTCTAAGATCTCACAAGTTTTAACTTTCTCTCAGTGTCCAAGACCTCACTAGTTTTAACTTTCTCTCGCGTTTCTAAGACCTCACAAGTTTTAACTTTCTCTCAGTGTCTAAGACCTCACAAGTTTTAACTTTCTCTCAGTGTCTAAGACCTCACAAGTTTTAACTTTCTCTCGCGTTTCTAAGACCTCACAAGTTTTAACTTTCTGTCACGTATCTAAGACCTCACAAGTTTTAACTTTCTGTCACGTATCTAAGACCTCACAAGTTTTAACTTTCTCTCACGTGTCTGAGACCTCACAAGTTTTAACTTTCTCTCAGTGTCTAAGACTTCACAAGTTTTAACTTTCTGTCACGTGTTTACGACCTCACAAGTTTTAACTTTCTCTCACGTGTATTGCCCGTTTGTGGTCTAGTCGTTAACTTACCAGATTGAGAATCTCGAGTTCGAGATTTATTTCTTCCAAAAAAAACTGATAATTAACAGATTTTTAAAGCCCTCCCTGTGGGCACGGCACAATGTGTTATGTTTTTTTGTTATAATAAATCCACACTGAGCTATCTGCTGTGTCCGCCGAGGGAGAATCGAGCCCCTGATTTTAACGTTGGAAATCCGAAGACTTTGCGGTTCAACCGGGAAACAGGATCAGCAAAGATCGCCAGTGGTGAAGTTTTGTGCTTGAACCGCAAACAAAGAAACAAACATGTGTCTTATGTATCGTGCAAGTAACTATAGTAGTTTTAAAAGTCCAACTAACATGACAAATATTTTAGTATTTTTAATTTTGTAATTTGTAATATTTTCAACTATTGAGAATTCGGTTACTGATGATTATTATTGTTGTTGTTATTGTTTATTACAATTTTGCATCATTGTTTCGGTGAAAATCAGAAACATTCGTGTTTATCTATTGTTGTTTCTTGTTGTGTTTCAAGTCTAATCTTAATAAGTAGCTGTTCGAAAACTGAGTACTTTTATTTTGATGTGTAGCGCCCTCTCCACTAATAACATCTCTGTCTTAAGAAAGGGAGCGTTCAAACCTTTCCCCAAACTCCAGTCTATGTAAGTATGTCTTAACCATTCACCTGCCACCACACTCTAGATAAACATAATCCACACACCAGTCACTGTTGATAGTTAAATTAGTGTTCTAATTGTCAAGGTCTCTGTAGTAAAACAAGCAATATGAAATAATATAAGGTACAGACAGTTCGTGTTGATGTAAAATACAAACAACTTGTTCTAATCTTGTGGTCTACACACAATTTGTTCTAACCTTGTGGTCTGTAGATACTTTGTTCTAACCTTGTGGTCTACAGATAGTTTCATGTAATATTGTGCTCTACAGATAGTTTGTTCTAACCTTGTGGTATACAGTCAGTTTCATGTAATATTCTGCTCTACAGATAGTTTGTTCTAACCTCGTGGCTTACAGTCAGTTTCATGTGATATTCTGCGCTACAGATACCTTGTTCTAACCTTGTGGTTTACAGTCAGTTTCGTGTAATATTGTGCTCTACAGATAGTTTGTTCTAACCTTGTGGTATACAGTCAGTTTCATGTAATATTGTGCTCTACAGATAGTTTGTTCTAACCTCGTGGCTTACAGTCAGTTTCATGTAATATTGTGCTCTACAGATAGTTTGTTCTAACCTCGTGGCTTACAGTCAGTTTCATGTAATATTGTGCTCTACAGATACCTTGTTCTAACCTTGTGGTTTACAGTCAGTTTCGTGTAATATTGTGCTCTACAGATACCTTGTTCTAACATTGTGGCTTACAGCCAGTTTCATGTAATATTGTGCTCTACAGATACCTTGTTCTAACCTTGTGGTTTACAGTCAGTTTCGTGTAATATTGTGCTCTACAGATACCTTGTTCTAACCTTGTGGTATACAGTCAGTTTCATGTAATATTGTGCTCTACAGATAGTTTGTTCTAACTTTGTGGCTTACAGTCAGTTTCATGTAATATTGTGCTCTACAGATACCTTGTTCTAACCTTGTGGCTTAGTCAGTTTCATGTAATATTGTGCTCTACAGATAGTTTGTTCTAACCTTGTGGTCTACAGAGTTTGTTCTAACCTTGTTGTCTGCAGATAGTTTGTTCTAATCTTGTGGTATACAGGTAGTTTGTTCTAATTTTGTGGTTTACAGACATTTTATTATAACCTTGTGGTCTACAGAGAGTTTGTTCTACCATTATGGCATATAGAAGTTTGAGATCTTAATTCATGTATAGAGATCTTAATATCCCTGATTATATGTATAAATGTTTGGAGTAGTGGCTTCAGTTTACAGATGTTTGTTTCTCGTGTACAGATGTTTAATAACCTTTGCTGTAGAGTACAGATATTTGTATCCCTGACTGTAATGTGGAAATATTCGTAGTTCAATTATAATGTACAGATGTTTGTATCCCTGCTTGTAATGTGGAAATATTTGTAGTCCTAGTTGTAATATTTGAGTGTTTGTAACACTAGTTGTAGTGTATATATGTTTGTTGTCCTCGTGGTATATTGCAGATGTTTGTAGTCATTGTGGAAGTGTACAGCTGTTTGTAGCCCTAATTGTTTTGTATATATGTTTGCAGCCGTAGTTGTAAAGTACAGATGTTTGTAGTCATTGTGGAAGTGTACAGATGTTTGTAGTCATTGTGGAAGTGTACAGCTGTTTGTAGCTCTAATTGTAAAGTACAGATGTTTGTAGCCCTGCTTGTAATGTATATATGTTTGTAGCCTTAGCTATAAAGTACAGATATTTGTACAGCTGGTTGTAATTTATAGATGGTTGTAGTATACAGATGTGTTTAGCCCTAGTTGTAAAGTACAGTTGTTTGTAGCCCTAGTTGTAAAGTATATATGTTTGTAGCCCTAGCTATAAAGTACAGATATTTGTACAGCTGGTTGTAATTTATAGATGGTTGTAGTATACAGATGTGTTTAGCCCTAGTTGTAAAGTACAGTTGTTTGTAGCCCTAGTTGTAATACATACATGTATATGTTTGTAGTGTAATAAAGAGGCTGGCCTACTTTATCTTGGTCATGCAACCAGAAATATTTGTTACGGAAATAAGTTTTGTCGTGTAACATGCTTGAACAGTGTACTAAAATATTAGGAACTCAGCGGAAACATAGATCTGTAATTCCGTTGCCTGGCAACATATTTAATATGGTTATTGAACCTTACGATAACATTATCCTGTGAAAACGTTTTTAGAAATATATAGATAGCTCTCTATATAGATGAGAAATACAATAAATAATTAAATCTTGCCGGTAGCTGAGAGTAATAGTTATTTTTTTATTTTTCATTTACTTCGATATTTTTTTATGCACGTAACAATAAAATGTTTATTACATAACGCTAAAATATATATAATGTAATAAATATTTTTCTTTAGTTCTTTAGCAGGAAACCCTATCCGCCATCTGTCGGCAGACGTGTTTGTGGGTATCGAAGGTTTGTTGAAATTGTGAGTTTCCGTTGAAGGTGAACACTGACAAATGGTAGTGGTTGTTTTTTGTTATAATCAATATTATTCGTGTGACACTTTAGACAACTCTGAGGAGATTCAAAGTATGAAAGTTGTTGGATTGTTTCTCAAACAATCATGTTTTTTTTTTTATAATCAATAAGATGTAGGGTGTTGAAGGATTGGATCGCATTAAAATCTTTATTTGTTTGCAGATGGAAAACAAACCGTAAGAATCTTTCTTTTTTTAATTTTGAGATAAAGTTTATGTTCAGGTATCTAAGCTTTAATTAAATAAACTGTTATTCATTTATATCAAAAAGGAAAAAATGGAAGCTCATTGACAGCTGATGAAAAGCTTTCAGTAACATAAATAGCTTCCACCATACTGACAAGAGTTAATGAGTAACCATAGCATGGCATGTATCTATTAGCCCTATCTTTCAACCAAACCGTTTCACACCACGGAAGGAAAACCTTCAATCTTCCTTCTGAGTTAAAGTATCAAATAAAATGTTTTACATTTTAAAAATCTAAGTATTTATAAGTCAATAATTATTATCAATCTACTCTACGTAAAAAAAACTATTAAAACCGTTTCTTATATTTCTAATTCCAAATATACAAAATATGATGTGAACACTAGCCTTGTGACACATATAAAGACAATATAACGAGAAGACTAGCCTTGTGACACATATAAAGACAATATGACGAGAAGACTAGCCTTGTGACAGATATAAAAACAATATGACGAGAACACTAACCTTGTGACACATATAAAGACAATATGACGAGAACACTAGCCTTCTGACACATATAAAGACAATATAACGAGAAGACTAGCCTTGTGACACATATAAAGACAATATGACAAGAAGACTAGCCTTGTGACACATATAAAGACAATATAACGAAAAGACTAGCCTTGTGACACATATAAAGACAATATGACGAGAACACTAGCCTTGTGACAGATATAAAGACAATATAACGAGAAGACTAGCCTTGTGACAGATATAAAGACAACATAACGAGAACACTAACCTTGTGACACATATAAAGACAATATGACGAGAACACTAGCCTTCTGACACATATAAAGACAATATAACGAGAAGACTAGCCTTGTGACACATATAAATACAGTATGACAAGAAGACTAGCCTTGTGACACATATAAAGACAATATAACGAGAAGACTAGCCTTGTGACAGATATAAAGACAACATAACGAGAACACTAACCTTGTGACACATATAAAGACAATATGACGAGAACACTAGCCTTCTGACACATATAAAGACAATATAACGAAAACACTAACCTTGTGACAGATATAAAGACAATATAACGAGAAGACTAGCCTTGTGACAGATATAAAGACAATATGACGAGAACACTAGCCTTCTGACACATATAAAGACAATATAACGAAAACACTAGCCTTGTGACAGATATAAAGACAATATAACGAGAAGACTAGTCTTGTGACAGATATAAAGACAATATAACGAGAAGACTAGCCTTGTGACAGATATAAAGACAACATAACGAGAACACTAACCTTGTGACACATATAAAGACAATATGACGAGAACACTAGCCTTCTGACACATATAAAGACAATATAACGAAAACACTAGCCTTGTGACAGATATAAAGACAATATAACGAGAAGACTAGCCTTGTGACAGATATAAAGACAACATGACGAGAACACTAACCTTGTGACACATATAAAGACAATATGACGAGAACACTAGCCTTCTGACACATATAAAGACAATATAACGAGAAGACTAGCCTTGTGACACATATAAATACAGTATGACAAGAAGACTAGCCTTGTGACACATATAAAGACAATATAACGAGAAGACTAGCCTTGTGACACATATAAAGACAATATGACGAGAACACTAGCCTTGTGACAGATATAAAGACAATATGACGAGAACATTAACCTTGTGACACATATAAAGACAATATGACGAGAAGACTAGTCTTGTGACACATATAAAGACAATATGACGAGAACACTAGCCTTCTGACACATATAAAGACAATATAACGAAAACACTAGCCTTGTGACAGATATAAAGACAATATAACGAGAACACTAGCCTTGTGACAGATATAAAGACAATATAACGAGAACACTAGCCTTGTGACACATATAAGGACAATATGATGTGAACACTAGCCTTGTGAGAGATATAAAGATTATATAACGAGAACACTAACCTTGTGACAGATATAAAGACAATATAACGAGAAGACTAGCCTTGTGACAGATATAAAGACAACATAACGAGAACACTAACCTTGTGACACATATAAAGACAATATGACGAGAAGACTAGTCTTGTGACACATATAAAGACAATATGACGAGAACACTAGCCTTCTGACACATATAAAGACAATATAACGAAAACAATAGCCTTGTGACAGATATAAAGACAATATAACGAGAAGACTAGCCTTGTGACAGATATAAAGACAATATAACGAGAAGACTAGCCTTGTGACAGATATAAAGACAACATGACGAGAACACTAACCTTGTGACACATATAAAGACAATATGACGAGAAGACTAGTCTTGTGACAGATATAAAGACAATATAACGAGAAGACTAGCCTTGTGACACATATAAATACAGTATGACAAGAAGACTAGCCTTGTGACACATATAAAGACAATATAACGAGAAGACTAGCCTTGTGACACATATAAAGACAATATGACGAGAACACTAGCCTTGTGACAGATATAAAGACAATATGACGAGAACACTAACCTTGTGACACATATAAAGACAATATGACGAGAAGACTAGTCTTGTGACACATATAAAGACAATATGACGAGAACACTAGCCTTCTGACACATATAAAGACAATATAACGAAAACACTAGCCTTGTGACAGATATAAAGACAATATAACGAGAACACTAGCCTTGTGACAGAGATATAAAGACAATATAACGAGAACACTAGCCTTGTGACACATATAAGGGACAATATGATGTGAACACTAGCCTTGTGAGAGATATAAAGATTATATAACGAGAACACTAACCTTGTGACAGATATAAAGACAATATAACGAGAAGACTAGCCTTGTGACAGATATAAAGACAATATAACGAGAACACTAGCCTTGTGACAGATATAAAGACAATATAACGAGAACACTAGCCTTGTGACACATATAAGGACAATATGATGTGAACACTAGCCTTGTGAGAGATATAAAGATTATATAACGAGAACACTAACCTTGTGACACATATAAAGACAATATGACGAGAAGACTAGTCTTGTGACACATATAAAGACAACATGACGAGAAGACTAGCCTTGTGACAGATATAAAGAGACAACATGACGAGAACACTAGCCTTGTGACACATATAAAGACAATATGACGAGAAGACTAGTCTTGTGACAGATATAAAGACAATATGACGAGAACACTAGCCTTCTGACACATATAAAGACAATATAACGAAAACACTAGCCTTGTGACAGATATAAAGACAATATAACGAGAACACTAGCCTTGTGACAGATATAAAGACAATATAACGAGAACACTAGCCTTGTGACACATATAAGGACAATATGATGTGAACACTAGCCTTGTGAGAGATATAAAGATTATATAACGAGAACACTAACCTTGTGACAGATATAAAGACAATATAACGAGAACACTAGCCTTGTGACAGATATAAAGACAATATAACGAGAACACTAGCCTTGTGACAGATATAAAGACAATATAACGAGAACACTAGCCTTGTGACACATATAAGGACAATATGATGTGAACACTAGCCTTGTGAGAGATATAAAGATTATATAACGAGAACACTAACCTTGTGACACATATAAAGACAATATGACGAGAAGACTAGTCTTGTGACACATATAAAGACAACATGACGAGAAGACTAGCCTTGTGACAGATATAAAGACAACATGACGAGAACACTAACCTTGTGACACATATAAAGACAATATGACGAGAAGACTAGTCTTGTGACAGATATAAAGACAATATAACGAGAACACTAGCCTTGTGACAGATATAAAGACAATATAACGAGAACACTAACCTTGTGACACATATAAAGACAATATGACGAGAACACTAGCCTTCTGACACATATAAAGACAATATAACGAAAACACTTGCCTTGTGACAGATATAAAGACAACATGACGAGAACACTAACCTTGTGACACATATAAAGACAATATGACGAGAAGACTAGTCTTGTGACAGATATAAAGACAATATGACGAGAAGACTAGTCTTGTGACACATATAAAGACAACATGACGAGAAGACTAGCCTTGTGACAGATATAAAGACAACATGACGAGAACACTAACCTTGTGACACATATAAAGACAATATAACGAGAACACTAGCCTTGTGACACATATAAGGACAATATGATGTGAACACTAGCCTTGTGAGAGATATAAAGATTATATAACGAGAACACTAACCTTGTGACAGATATAAAGACAATATAACGAGAAGACTAGCCTTGTGACAGATATAAAGACAACATAACGAGAACACTAACCTTGACACATATAAAAGACAATATGACGAGAAGACTAGTCTTGTGACACATATAAAGACAATATGACGAGAAGACTAGTCTTGTGACACATATAAAGACAATATGACGAGAACACTAGCCTTCTGACACATATAAAGACAATATAACGAAAACACTAGCCTTGTGACAGATATAAAGACAATATAACGAGAAGACTAGCCTTGTGACAGATATAAAGACAACATGACGAGAACACTAACCTTGTGACACATATAAAGACAATATGACGAGAAGACTAGTCTTGTGACAGATATAAAGACAATATAACGAGAACACTAGCCTTGTGACAGATATAAAAGACAATATAACGAGAACACTAACCTTGTGACACATATAAAGACAATATGACGAGAACACTAGCCTTCTGACACATATAAAGACAATATAACGAAAACACTTGCCTTGTGACAGATATAAAGACAACATGACGAGAACACTAACCTTGTGACACATATAAAGACAATATGACGAGAAGACTAGTCTTGTGACAGATATAAAGACAATATGACGAGAAGACTAGTCTTGTGACACATATAAAGACAACATGACGAGAAGACTAGCCTTGTGACAGATATAAAGACAACATGACGAGAACACTAACCTTGTGACACATATAAAGACAATATAACGAGAACACTAGCCTTGTGACACATATAAGGACAATATGATGTGAACACTAGCCTTGTGAGAGATATAAAGATTATATAACGAGAACACTAACCTTGTGACAGATATCAAAAGACAATATAACGAGAAGACTAGCCTTGTGACAGATATAAAAAGACAACATAACGAGAACACTAACCTTGTGACACATATAAAGACAATATGACGAGAAGACTAGTCTTGTGACACATATAAAGACAATATGACGAGAAGACTAGTCTTGTGACACATATAAAGACAATATGACGAGAACACTAGCCTTCTGACACATAAAAGACAATATAACGAAAAACACTAGCCTTGTGACAGATATAAAGACAATATAACGAGAAGACTAGCCTTGTGACAGATATAAAGACAACATGACGAGAACACTAACCTTGTGACACATATAAAGACAATATGACGAGAAGACTAGTCTTGTGACAGATATAAAGACAATATAACGAGAACACTAACCTTGTGACACATATAAAGACAATATGACGAGAACACTAGCCTTCTGACACATATAAGGACAATATGATGTGAACACTAGCCTTGTGAGAGATATAAAGATTATATAACGAGAACACTAACCTTGTGACACATATAAAGACAATATGACGAGAAGACTAGTCTTGTGACAGATATAAAGACAATATAACGAAAACACTAGCCTTGTGACAGATATAAAGACAATATAACGAGAACACTAGCCTTGTGACACATATAAAGACAATATGACGAGAACACTAGCCTCTGACACATATATAAAGACAATATAACGAAAACACTAGCCTTGTGACAGATATAAAGACAATATAACGAGAAGACTAGCCTTGTGACAGATATAAAGACAACATGACGAGAACACTAACCTTGTGACACATATAAAGACAATATGACGAGAAGACTAGTCTTGTGACAGATATAAAGACAATATAACGAGAACACTAGCCTTGTGACAGATATAAAGACAATATAACGAGAACACTAGCCTTGTGACACATATAAGGACAATATGATGTGAACACTAGCCTTGTGAGAGATATAAAGATTATATAACGAGAACACTAACCTTGTGACAGATATAAAGACTATGACGAGAACACTAGCCTTCTGACAGATATAAAGACAATATAACGAGACATCTATTTTTGTGACTGTCAATAAGGCAAAGTCTGACGTCTTGTAACAGGTAAAAAGATAGAATGTGAAAAATTCAAGAAATAACAACAAATACACCATTTGTAAGTGATCAGTGATATATCTAAAAACATCTGGAGTATTTTCATCTTCGTTTAGGTATCTACAGCAGTGTGGTTTAGAGTCTTTGTCATCGTCAGCTTTTAAGGGACTAGAGTCCTTGAAGGAACTGTAAGTAGAAACAAGTAATTTCGCTATCATCAGAATATTCCATAGGACCATACTCCTTGAAAGAAACGTAAGTGAGGAATAGACTTCTTATAGGTAACGTAGGTGAGGACCATACTCCTTAAAAGAAATGTAAGTAAGGACTAGACTCCTTTAAAGAAACAAGAGGACTAGACTCCTTGAAAGAAATACAAAATAAGGACTAGACTTCTTGAAAGAAACGTAAGTGAAGAATAGACTTCTTATAGGTAACGTAGGTGAGGACCATACTCCTTGAAAGAAACGTAAGTAAGGATTAGACTCTTTGAAAGAAACGTAAGTAAGGATTAGACTTCTTGAAAGAAACGTAAGTAAGGATTAGACTTCTTGAAAAAAAGGTAAGTAACGATTAGACTTCTTGAAAGAAAGGTAAGTAAGGATTAGACTTCTTGAAAGAAAGGTAAGTAACGATTAGACTTCTTGAAAGAAACGTAAGTAAGGATTAGACTTCTTGAAAGAAACGTAAGTAAGAATTAGACTCTTTGAAAGAAACGTAAGTAAGGATTAGACTTCTTGAAAGAAACGTAAGTAAGGATTAGACTTCTTGAAAGAAACGTAAGAAAGGATTAGACTTCTTGAAAGTAACGTAAGTAAGGATTAGACTCTTTGAAAGAAACGTAAGTAATGATTAGACTTCTTGAAAGAAACGTAAGTAAGGATTAGACTCTTTGAAAGAAACGTAAGTAAGGATTAGACTTTTTAAAAGAAATGTAAGTGAGAATTAAAGGAAACTTTGGACGGTAGAAAAACTTGAAACTGTTGAAGGTAGGTTAACGTTAGTAGGGTAAGTCTGTAGTAAAACTTGAAACTGTTGAAGGTAGGTTAACGTTAGTAGGATAAGTCTGTAGAAAAACTTGAAAAAGTTGAAGGTAGGTTAACGTTAGTAGGATAAGTTCTGTAGTAAAACTTGAAACTGTTGAAGGTAGGTTAACGTTAGTAGGGTAAGTCTGTGGAAAAACTTGAAACAGTTGAAGGTAGGTTAACGTTAGTAGGATAAGTTCTGTAGAAAAACTTGAAACTGTTGAAGGTAGGTTAACGTTAGTAGGATAAGTCTGTAGTAAAACTTGAAACTGTTGAAGGTAGGTTAACATTAGTAAAATAAGTCTGTAGTAAAACTTGAAACTGTTGAAGGTAGGTTAACATTAGTAGGATAAGTCTGTAGTAAAACTTGAAACTGTTGAAGGTAGGTTAACGTTAGTAGGATAAGTCTGTAGAAAAACTTGAAACAGTTGAAGGAAGGTTAACGTTAGTAGGGTAAGTCTGTAGAAAAACTTGAAAAAGTTGAAGGTAGGTTAACGTTAGTAGGATAAGTCTGTAGTAAAACTTGAAACTGTTGAAGGTAGGTTACCGTTAGTAGGATAAGTTCTGTAGAAAAACTTGAAACTGTTGAAGGTAGGTTAAAGTTAGTAGGGTAAGTTCTGTAGAAAAACTTGAAACAGTTGAAGGAAGGTTAACGTTAGTAGGATAAGTTCTGTAGAAAAACTTGAAACTGTTGAAGGTAGGTTAACGTTAGTAGGATAAGTCTGTAGTAAAACTTGAAACTGTTGAAGGTAGGTTAACGTTAGTAGGATAAGTTCTGTAGTAAAACTTGAAACTGTTGAAGGTAGGTTAACATTAGTAGGATAAGTCTGCAGTAAAACTTGAAACTGTTGAAGGTAGGTTAACGTTAGTAGGATAAGTCTGTAGTAAAACTTCAAAAAGTTGAAGGTAGGTTAACGTTAGTAGGATAAGTCTGTAGTAAAACTTGAAACTGTTGAAGGTAGGTTAACGTTAGTAGGGTAAGTCTGTAGTAAAACTTGAAACTGTTGAAGGTAGGTTAACATTAGTAGGATAAGTCTGTAGTAAAACTTGAAACTGTTGAAGGTAGGTTAACGTTAGTAGGATAAGTCTGTAGTAAAACTTGAAACTGTTGAAGGTAGGTTAACATTAGTAGGATAAGTCTGTAGTAAAACTTGAAACTGTTGAAGGTAGGTTAACATTAGTAGGATAAGTCTGCAGTAAAACTTGAAACTGTTGAAGGTAGGTTAACGTTAGTAGGATAAGTCTGTAGTAAAACTTGAAAAAGTTGAAGGTAGGTTAACGTTAGTAGGATAAGTCTGTAGTAAAACTTGAAACTGTTGAAGGTAGGTTAACGTTAGTAGGATAAGTCTGTAGTAAAACTTGAAACTGTTGAAGGTAGGTTAACGTTAGTAGGGTAAGTCTGTAGAAAAACTTGAAACAGTTGAAGGTAGGTTAAGGTTAGTAGGATAAGTCTGTAGTAAAACTTGAAACTGTTGAAGGTAGGTTAACATTAGTAGAATAAGTCTGTAGTAAAACTTGAAACTGTTGAAGGTAGGTTAACATTAGTAGAATAAGTCTGTAGTAAAACTTGAAACTGTTGAAGGTAGGTTAACGTTAGTAGGATAAGTCTGTAGAAAAACTTGAAACAGTTGAAGGAAGGTTAACGTTAGTAGGGTAAGTCTGTAGAAAAACTTGAAAAAGTTGAAGGAAGGTTACCGTTAGTAGGATAAGTTCTGTAGAAAAACTTGAAACTGTTGAAGGTAGGTTAAAGTTAGTAGGGTAAGTTCTGTAGAAAAACTTGAAACAGTTGAAGGAAGGTTAACGTTAGTAGGATAAGTTCTGTAGAAAAACTTGAAACTGTTGAAGGTAGGTTAACGTTAGTAGGATAAGTTCTGTAGAAAAACTTGAAACAGTTGAAGGAAGGTTAACGTTAGTAGGATAAGTCTGTAGTAAAACTTGAAACTGTTGAAGGTAGGTTAACGTTAGTAGGATAAGTTCTGTAGTAAAACTTGAAACTGTTGAAGGTAGGTTAACATTAGTAGGATAAGTCTGCAGTAAAACTTGAAACTGTTGAAGGTAGGTTAACGTTAGTAGGATAAGTCTGTAGTAAAACTTGAAAAAGTTGAAGGTAGGTTAACGTTAGTAGGATAAGTCTGTAGTAAAACTTGAAACTGTTGAAGGTAGGTTAACGTTAGTTGGGTAAGTCTGTAGTAAAACTTGAAACTGTTGAAGGTAGGTTAACATTAGTAGGATAAGTCTGTAGTAAAACTTGAAACTGTTGAAGGTAGGTTAACGTTAGTAGGAAATGTCTGTAGTAAAACTTGAAACTGTTGAAGGTAGGTTAACATTAGTAGGATAAGTCTGTAGTAAAACTTGAAACTGTTGAAGGTAGGTTAACATTAGTAGGATAAGTTCTGTAGAAAAACTTGAAACTGTTGAAGGTAGGTTAACGTTAGTAGGATAAGTTCTGTAGAAAAACTTGAAACTGTTGAAGGTAGGTTAACGTTAGTAGGATAAGTTCTGTAGAAAAACTTGAAACTGTTGAAGGTAGGTTAACGTTAGTAGGATAAGTTCTGTAGAAAAACTTGAAACTGTTGAAGGTAGGTTAACGTTAGTAGGGTAAGTCTGTAGAAAAACTTGAAACAGTTGAAGGTAGGTTAACGTTAGTAGGATAAGTTCTGTAGAAAAACTTGAAACTGTTGAAGGTAGGTTAACGTTAGTAGGATAAGTCTGTAGTAAAACTTGAAACTGTTGAAGGTAGGTTAACATTAGTAGAATAAGTCTGTAGTAAAACTTGAAACTGTTGAAGGTAGGTTAACATTAGTAGGATAAGTCTGTAGTAAAACTTGAAACTGTTGAAGGTAGGTTAACGTTAGTAGGATAAGTCTGTAGAAAAACTTGAAACAGTTGAAGGAAGGTTAACGTTAGTAGGGTAAGTCTGTAGAAAAACTTGAAAAAGTTGAAGGTAGGTTAACGTTAGTAGGATAAGTCTGTAGTAAGTAAAACTTGAAAATGTTGAAGGTAGGTTACCGTTAGTAAAATAAGTTTTGTAGAAAAACTTGAAACTGTTGAAGGTAGGTTAAAGTTAGTAGGGTAAGTTCTGTAGAAAAACTTGAAACAGTTGAAGGAAGGTTAACGTTAGTAGGATAAGTTCTGTAGAAAAACTTGAAACTGTTGAAGGTAGGTTAACGTTAGTAGGATAAGTTCTGTAGAAAAACTTGAAACAGTTGAAGGTAGGTTAACATTAGTAGGATAAGTCTGCAGTAAAACTTGAAACTGTTGAAGGTAGGTTAACGTTAGTAGGATAAGTCTGTAGTAAAACTTGAAAAAGTTGAAGGTAGGTTAACGTTAGTAGGATAAGTCTGTAGTAAAACTTGAAACTGTTGAAGGTAGGTTAACGTTAGTAGGATAAGTCTGTAGTAAAACTTGAAACTGTTGAAGGTAGGTTAACGTTAGTAGGATAAGTCTGTAGTAAAACTTGAAACTGTTGAAGGTAGGTTAACGTTAGTAGGATAAGTTCTGTAGTAAAACTTGAAACTGTTGAAGGTAGGTTAACATTAGTAGGATAAGTCTGCAGTAAAACTTGAAACTGTTGAAGGTACGTTAACGTTAGTAGGATAAGTCTGTAGTAAAACTTGAAAAAGTTGAAGGTAGGTTAACGTTAGTAGGATAATACTGTAGAAAAACTTGAAACTGTTGAAGGTAGGTTAACGTTAGTAGGGTAAGTCTGTAGTAAAACTTGAAACTGTTGAAGGTAGGTTAACATTAGTAGGATAAGTCTGTAGTAAAACTTGAAACTGTTGAAGGTAGGTTAACGTTAGTAGGATAAGTCTGTAGTAAAACTTGAAACTGTTGAAGGTAGGTTAACATTAGTAGGATAAGTCTGTAGTAAAACTTGAAACTGTTGAAGGTAGGTTAACATTAGTAGGATAAGTTCTGTAGAAAAACTTGAAACTGTTGAAGGTAGGTTAACGTTAGTAGGATAAGTTCTGTAGAAAAACTTGAAACTGTTGAAGGTAGGTTAACGTTAGTAGGATAAGTTCTGTAGAAAAACTTGAAACTGTTGAAGGTAGGTTAACGTTAGTAGGATAAGTTCTGTAGAAAAACTTGAAACTGTTGAAGATAGGTTAACGTTAGTAGGATAAGTTCTGTAGAAAAACTTGAAACAGTTGAAGGAAGGTTAACATTAGTAGGACAAGTTCTGTAGTAAAACTTGAAACTGTTGAAGGCAGGTTAACATTAGTAGGATAAGTCTGCAGTAAAACTTGAAACTGTTGAAGGTAGGTTAACATTAGTAGGATAAGTCTGCAGTAAAACTTGAAACTGTTGAAGGTAGGTTAACGTTAGTAGGATAAGTTCTGTAGAAAAACTTGAAACAGTTGAAGGAAGGTTAACGTTAGTAGGATAAGTTCTGTAGTAAAACTTGAAACTGTTGAAGGTAGGTTAACATTAGTAGGATAAGTCTGTAGTAAAACTTGAAACAGTTGAAGGAAGGTTAAGGTTAGTAGGATAAGTTCTGTAGAAAAACTTGAAACAGTTGAAGGAAGGTTAACGTTAGTAGGATAAGTTCTGTAGTAAAACTTGAAACTGTTGAAGGTAGGTTAACATTAGTAAGATAAGTCTGTAGTAAAACTTGAAACTGTTGAAGGTAGGTTAACGTTAGTAGGATAAGTTCTGTAGAAAAACTTGAAACAGTTGAAGGAAGGTTAACGTTAGTAGGGTAAGTCTGTAGTAAAACTTGAAACTGTTGAAGGTAGGTTAACATTAGTAGGATAAGTCTGTTGTAAAACTTGAAACTGTTGAAGGTAGGTTAACGTTAGTAGGATAAGTTCTGTAGAAAACTTGAAACTGTTGAAGGTAGGTTAACGTTAGTAGGATAAGTCTGTAGTAAAACTTGAAACCTGTTGAAGGTAGGTTAACATTAGTAGGATAAGTCTGTAGTAAAACTTGAAACTGTTGAAGGTAGGTTAACGTTAGTAGGATAAGTTCTGTAGAAAAACTTGAAACTGTTGAAGGTAGGTTAACGTTAGTAGGATAAGTTCTGTAGAAAACTTGAAACTGTTGAAGATAGGTTAACGTTAGTAGGATAAGTTCTGTAGAAAAACTTGAAACTGTTGAAGGTAGGTTAACGTTAGTAGGATAAGTTCTGTAGAAAAACTTGAAACTGTTGAAGATAGGTTAACGTTAGTAGGATAAGTTCTGTAGAAAAACTTGAAACTGTTGAAGGTAGGTTAACATTAGTAGGATAAGTCTGCAGTAAAACTTGAAACTGTTGAAGGTAGGTTAACATTAGTAGGATAAGTCTGCAGTAAAACTTGAAACTGTTGAAAGTAGGTTAACGTTAGTAGGATAAGTTCTGTAGAAAAACTTGAAACTGTTGAAGGTAGGTTAACGTTACTAGGATAAGTTCTGTAGAAAAACTTGAAACAGTTGAAGGAAGGTTAACGTTAGTAGGATAAGTCTGTAGTAAAACTTGAAACTGTTGAAGGTAGGTTAACGTTAGTAGGATACGTCTGTAGTAAAACTTGAAACTGTTGAAGGTAGGTTAACGTTAGTAGAATAAGTCTATAGTAAAACTTGAAACTCTTGAAGGTAGGTTAACGTTAGTAGGATAAGTCTGTAGTAAAACTTGAAACTGTTGAAGGTAGGTTAACATTAGTAGGATAAGTCTGTAGTAAAACTTGAAACTGTTGAAGGTAGGTTAACGTTAGTAGGATAAGTCTGTAGTAAAACTTGAAACTGTTGAAGGTAGGTTAACATTAGTAGGATAAGTCTGTAGTAAAACTTGAAACTGTTGAAGGTAGGTTAACGTTAGTAGGATAAGTCTGTAGTAAAACTTGAAACTGTTGAAGGTAGGTTAACATTAGTAGGATAAGTCTGTAGAAAAACTTGAAACTGTTGAAGGTAGGTTAACGTTAGTAGGATAAGTCTGTAGTAAAACTTGAAACTGTTGAAGGTAGGTTAACATTAGTAGGGTAAGTCTGTAGTAAAACTTGAAACTGTTGAAGGTAGGTTAACATTAGTAGGGTAAGTCTGCAGTATAACTTGAAACTGTTGAAGGTAGGTTAACATTAGTAGGATAAGTCTGTAGTAAAACTTGAAACTGTTGAAGGTAGGTTAACATTAGTAGGATAAGTCTGCAGTAAAACTTGAAACTGTTGAAGGTAGGTTAACGTTAGTAGGATAAGTCTGTAGTAAAACTTGAAAAAGTTGAAGGTAGGTTAACGTTAGTAGGATAATACTGTAGAAAAACTTGAAACTGTTGAAGGTAGGTTAACGTTAGTAGGGTAAGTCTGTAGTAAAACTTGAAACTGTTGAAGGTAGGTTAACATTAGTAGGATAAGTCTGTAGTAAAACTTGAAACTGTTGAAGGTAGGTTAACGTTAGTAGGATAAGTCTGTAGTAAAACTTGAAACTGTTGAAGGTAGGTTAACATTAGTAGGATAAGTCTGTAGTAAAACTTGAAACTGTTGAAGGTAGGTTAACATTAGTAGGATAAGTTCTGTAGAAAAACTTGAAACTGTTGAAGGTAGGTTAACGTTAGTAGGATAAGTTCTGTAGAAAAACTTGAAACTGTTGAAGGTAGGTTAACGTTAGTAGGATAAGTTCTGTAGAAAAACTTGAAACTGTTGAAGGTAGGTTAACGTTAGTAGGATAAGTTCTGTAGAAAAACTTGAAACTGTTGAAGATAGGTTAACGTTAGTAGGATAAGTTCTGTAGAAAAACTTGAAACAGTTGAAGGAAGGTTAACGTTAGTAGGACAAGTTCTGTAGTAAAACTTGAAACTGTTGAAGGCAGGTTAACATTAGTAGGATAAGTCTGCAGTAAAACTTGAAACTGTTGAAGGTAGGTTAACATTAGTAGGATAAGTCTGCAGTAAAACTTGAAACTGTTGAAGGTAGGTTAACGTTAGTAGGATAAGTTCTGTAGAAAAACTTGAAACAGTTGAAGGAAGGTTAACGTTAGTAGGATAAGTTCTGTAGTAAAACTTGAAACTGTTGAAGGTAGGTTAACATTAGTAGGATAAGTCTGTAGTAAAACTTGAAACAGTTGAAGGAAGGTTAAGGTTAGTAGGATAAGTTCTGTAGAAAAACTTGAAACAGTTGAAGGAAGGTTAACGTTAGTAGGATAAGTTCTGTAGTAAAACTTGAAACTGTTGAAGGTAGGTTAACATTAGTAGGATAAGTCTGTAGTAAAACTTGAAACTGTTGAAGGTAGGTTAACGTTAGTAGGATAAGTTCTGTAGAAAAACTTGAAACAGTTGAAGGAAGGTTAACGTTAGTAGGGTAAGTCTGTAGTAAAACTTGAAACTGTTGAAGGTAGGTTAACATTAGTAGGATAAGTCTGTAGTAAAACTTGAAACTGTTGAAGGTAGGTTAACGTTAGTAGGATAAGTTCTGTAGAAAAACTTGAAACTGTTGAAGGTAGGTTAACGTTAGTAGGATAAGTCTGTAGTAAAACTTGAAACTGTTGAAGGTAGGTTAACATTAGTAGGATAAGTCTGTAGTAAAACTTGAAACTGTTGAAGGTAGGTTAACGTTAGTAGGATAAGTTCTGTAGAAAAACTTGAAACTGTTGAAGGTAGGTTAACGTTAGTAGGATAAGTTCTGTAGAAAAACTTGAAACTGTTGAAGATAGGTTAACGTTAGTAGGATAAGTTCTGTAGAAAAACTTGAAACTGTTGAAGGTAGGTTAACGTTAGTAGGATAAGTTCTGTAGAAAAACTTGAAACTGTTGAAGATAGGTTAACGTTAGTAGGATAAGTTCTGTAGAAAAACTTGAAACTGTTGAAGGTAGGTTAACATTAGTAGGATAAGTCTGCAGTAAAACTTGAAACTGTTGAAGGTAGGTTAACATTAGTAGGATAAGTCTGCAGTAAAACTTGAAACTGTTGAAGGTAGGTTAACGTTAGTAGGATAAGTTCTGTAGAAAAACTTGAAACTGTTGAAGGTAGGTTAACGTTACTAGGATAAGTTCTGTAGAAAAACTTGAAACAGTTGAAGGAAGGTTAACGTTAGTAGGATAAGTCTGTAGTAAAACTTGAAACTGTTGAAGGTAGGTTAACGTTAGTAGGATAAGTCTGTAGTAAAACTTGAAACTGTTGAAGGTAGGTTAACGTTAGTAGAATAAGTCTGTAGTAAAACTTGAAACTCTTGAAGGTAGGTTAACGTTAGTAGGATAAGTCTGTAGTAAAACTTGAAACTGTTGAAGGTAGGTTAACATTAGTAGGATAAGTCTGTAGTAAAACTTGAAACTGTTGAAGGTAGGTTAACGTTAGTAGGATAAGTCTGTAGTAAAACTTGAAACTGTTGAAGGTAGGTTAACATTAGTAGGATAAGTCTGTAGTAAAACTTGAAACTGTTGAAGGTAGGTTAACGTTAGTAGGATAAGTCTGTAGTAAAACTTGAAACTGTTGAAGGTAGGTTAACATTAGTAGGATAAGTCTGTAGAAAAACTTGAAACTCTTGAAGGTAGGTTAACGTTAGTAGGATAAGTCTGTAGTAAAACTTGAAACTCTTGAAGGTAGGTTAACGTTAGTAGGGTAAGTCTGTAGTAAAACTTGAAACAGTTGAAGGTAGGTTAACGTTAGTAGGGTAAGTTCTGTAGTAAAACTTGAAACTGTTGAAGGTAGGTTAACGTTAGTAGGTTAAGTCTGTAGAAAAACTTGAAACTGTTGAAGGTAGGTTAACGTTAGTAGGGTAAGTTCTGTAGTAAAACTTGAAACTGTTGAAGGTAGGTTAACGTTAGTAGGGTAAGTTCTGTAGTAAAACTTGAAACTGTTGAAGGTAGGTTAACGTTAGTAGGATAAGTCTGTAGAAAAACTTGAAACTGTTGAAGGTAGGTTAACGTTAGTAGGGTAAGTCTGTAGTAAAACTTGAAACTGTTGAAGGTAGGTTAACGTTAGTAGGATAAGTCTGTAGAAAACTTGAAACCGTTGAAGGTAGGTTAACGTTAGTAGGGTAAGTCTGTAGTAAAACTTGAAACTGTTGAAGGTAGGTTAACATTAGTAGGATAAGTTCTGTAGAAAAACTTGAAACTGTTGAAGGTAGGTTAACGTTAGTAGGATAAGTTCTGTAGAAAAACTTGAAACTGTTGAAGGTAGGTTAACGTTAGTAGGATAAGTCTGTAGAAAAACTTGAAACTGTTGAAGGTAGGTTAACGTTAGTAGGGTACGTCTGTAGTAAAACTTGAAACTGTTGAAGGTAGGTTAACATTAGTAGGATAAGTTCTGTAGAAAAACTTGAAACTGTTGAAGGTAGGTTAACGTTAGTAGGATAAGTCTGTAGAAAAACTTGAAACTGTTGAAGGTAGGTTAACGTTAGTAGGATAAGTTCTGTAGAAAAACTTGAAACTGTTGAAGATAGGTTAACGTTAGTAGGATAAGTTCTGTAGAAAAACTTGAAACAGTTGAAGGAAGGTTAACGTTAGTAGGATAAGTTCTGTAGTAAAACTTGAAACTGTTGAAGATAGGTTAACGTTAGTAGGGTAAGTCTGTAGAAAAACTTGAAACTGTTGAAGGTAGGTTAACGTTAGTAGGATAAGTTCTGTAGAAAAACTTGAAACTGTTGAAGATAGGTTAACGTTAGTAGGATAAGTCTGTAATAAAACTTGAAACTGTTGAAGGTAGGTTAACGTTAGTAGGATAAGTTCTGTAGTAAAACTTGAAACTGTTGAAGGTAGGTTAACGTTAGTAGGATAAGTTCTGTAGAAAAACTTGAAACTGTTGAAGATAGGTTAACATTAGTAGGATAAGTCTGTAGTAAAACTTGAAACAGTTGAAGGTAGGTTAACGTTAGTAGGATAAGTTCTGTAGTAAAACTTGAAACTGTTGAAGGTAGGTTAACGTTAGTAGGATAAGTTCTGTAGAAAAACTTGAAACTGTTGAAGATAGGTTAACGTTAGTAGGATAAGTTCTGTAGAAAAACTTGAAACAGTTGAAGGAAGGTTAACGTTAGTAGGATAAGTTCTGTAGTAAAACTTGAAACTGTTGAAGATAGGTTAACGTTAGTAGGATAAGTTCTGTAGTAAAACTTGAAACTGTTGAAGGTAGGTTAACGTTAGTAGGATAAGTCTGTAGTAAAACTTGAAACTGTTGAAGATAGGTTAACATTAGTAGGATAAGTCTGTAGTAAAACTTGAAACAGTTGAAGGTAGGTTAACGTTAGTAGGATAAGTTCTGTAGAAAAACTTGAAACAGTTGAAGGTAGGTTAACATTAGTAGGATAAGTCTGTAGTAAAACTTGAAACAGTTGAAGGAAGGTTAACGTTAGTAGGATAAGTTCTGTAGAAAAACTTGAAACTGTTGAAGGTAGGTTAACATTAGTAGGATAAGTCTGTAGTAAAACTTGAAACTGTTGAAGGTAGGTTAACGTTAGTAGGATAAGTTCTGTAGAAAAACTTGAAACAGTTGAAGGAAGGTTAACGTTAGTAGGGTAAGTCTGTAGTAAAACTTGAAACTGTTGAAGGTAGGTTAACATTAGTAGGATAAGTCTGTAGTAAAACTTGAAACTGTTGAAGGTAGGTTAACGTTAGTAGGATAAGTTCTGTAGAAAAACTTGAAACTGTTGAAGGTAGGTTAACGTTAGCAGGGTACGTCTGTAGTAAAACTTGAAACTGTTGAAGGTAGGTTAACGTTAGCAGGGTACGTCTGTAGTAAAACTTGAAACTGTTGAAGGTAGGTTAACATTAGTAGGGTACGTCTGTAGTAAAACTTGAAACTGTTGAAGGTAGGTTAACATTAGTAGGGTACGTCTGCAGTATAACTTGAAACTGTTGAAGGTAGGTTAACATTAGTAGGATAAGTCTGTAGTAAAACTTGAAACTGTTGAAGGTAGGTTAACATTAGTAGGATAAGTCTGTAGTAAAACTTGAAACTGTTTAAGGTAGGTTAACGTTAGTAGGATAAGTCTGTAGTAAAACTTGAAACTGTTGAAGGTAGGTTAACGTTAGTAGGATAAGTCTGTAGTAAAACTTGAAACTGTTGAAGGTAGGTTAACATTAGTAGGATAAGTCTGTAGTAAAACTTGAAACTGTTGAAGGTAGGTTAACATTACTAGGATAAGTCTGTAGTAAAACTTGAAACTGTTGAAGGTAGGTTAACATTAGTAGGATAAGTCTGAAGTAAAACTTGAAACTGTTAAAGGTAGGTTAACGTTAGTAGGGTAAGTCTGTAGTAAAACTTGAAAGTGTTGAAGGTAGGTTAACATTAGTAGGATAAGTCTGTAGAAAAACTTGAAACTGTTGAAGGTAGGTTAACGTTAGTAGGATAAGTCTGTAGTAAAACTTGAAACTGTTGAAGGTAGGTTAACATTAGTAGGATAAGTCTGTAGAAAAACTTGAAACTGTTGAAGGTAGGTTAACGTTAGTAGGGTAAGCCTGTAGTAAAACTTGAAAGTGTGGGTTAACATTAGTGATATAGTTCCACAGGAAGTGTTGATTAATATTAGTGATATAGTTCCACAGGAAGTGTTGATTAATATTAGTGATATAGTTCCACAGGAAGTGTTGATTAACATTAGTGATATAGTTCCACAGGAAGTGTTGATTAATATTAGTGATATAGTTCCATAGGAAGTGTTGATTAATATTAGTGATATAATTCCACAGGAAGTGTTGATTAATATTAGTGATATAGTTCCACAGGAAGTGTTGATTAATATTAATGAGATAGTTCCACAGGAAGTGTTGATTAATATTAATGAGATAGTTCCACAGGAAGTGTTGATTAATATTAGTGATATAGTTCCATAGGAAGTGATGATTAATATTAGTGATATAGTTCCACAGGAAGTGATGATTAATATTAGTGATATAGTTCCATAGGAAGTGTTGATTAATATTAGTGATATAGTTCCACAGGAAGTGATGATTAATATTAGTGATATAGTTCCATTGGAAGTGTTGATTAATATTAGTGATATAGTTTCACAAGAAGTGTTGATTAATATTAGTGATATAGTTCCACAAGAAGTGTTGATTAATATTAGTGATATAGTTCCACAGGAAGTGTTGATTAATATTAGTGATATAGTTTCACAAGAAGTGTTGATTAATATTAGTGATATAGTTTCACAAGAAGTGTTGATTAATATTAGTGATATAGTTCCATAGGAAGTGTTGATTAATATTAGTGATATAGTTTCACAAGAAGTGTTGATTAATATTAGTGATATAGTTTCACAGGAAGTGTTGATTAATATTAGTGATATAGATCCATAGGAAGTGTTGATTAATATTAGTGATATAGTTCCACAGGAAGTGATGATTAATATTAATGAGATAGTTCCACAGGAAGTGTTGATTAATATTAGTGATATAGTTCCATAGGAAGTGTTGATTAATATTAGTGATATAGTTTCACAAGAAGTGTTGATTAACATTAGTGATATAGTTCCATAGGAAGTGTTGATTAATATTAGTGATATAGTTCCACAGGAAGTGTTGATTAATATTAGTGATATAGTTCCATAGGAAGTGTTGATTAATATTAGTGATATAGTTTCACAAGAAGTGTTGATTAATATTAGTGATATATTTCCATAGAAAGTGTTGATTAATATTAGTGAGATAGTTCTTTAGGAAGTGTTGATTAATATTAGTGATATAGTTCCACAGGAAGTGTTGATTAATATTAGTGATATAGTTTCACAAGAAGTGTTGATTAATATTAGTGATATAGTTCTACGGAAGTGTTGATTAATATTAGTGATATATTTCCATAGGAAGTGTTGATTAATATTAGTGATATAGTTTCACAAGAAGTGTTGATTAATATTAGTGATATAGTTCTACGGAAGTGTTGATTAATATTAGTGATATAGTTCCATAGGAAGTGATGATTAATATTAGTGATATAGTTCCACAGGAAGTGATGATTAATATTAGTGATATAGTTCCATAGGAAGTGTTGATTAATATTAGTGATATAGTTCCACAGGAAGTGATGATTAATATTAGTGATATAGTTCCATTGGAAGTGTTGATTAATATTAGTGATATAGTTTCACAAGAAGTGTTGATTAATATTAGTGATATAGTTCCACAAGAAGTGTTGATTAATATTAGTGATATAGTTCCACAGGAAGTGTTGATTAATATTAGTGATATAGTTTCACAAGAAGTGTTGATTAATATTAGTGATATAGTTTCACAAGAAGTGTTGATTAATATTAGTGATATAGTTCCATAGGAAGTGTTGATTAATATTAGTGATATAGTTTCACAAGAAGTGTTGATTAATATTAGTGATATAGTTTCACAGGAAGTGTTGATTAATATTAGTGATATAGATCCATAGGAAGTGTTGATTAATATTAGTGATATAGTTCCACAGGAAGTGATGATTAATATTAATGAGATAGTTCCACAGGAAGTGTTGATTAATATTAGTGATATAGTTCCATAGGGAGTGTTGATTAATATTAGTGATATAGTTTCACAAGAAGTGTTGATTAACATTAGTGATATAGTTCCATAGGAAGTGTTGATTAATATTAGTGATATAGTTCCACAGGAAGTGTTGATTAATATTAGTGATATAGTTCCATAGGAAGTGTTGATTAATATTAGTGATATAGTTTCACAAGAAGTGTTGATTAATATTAGTGATATATTTCCATAGAAAGTGTTGATTAATATTAGTGAGATAGTTCTTTAGGAAGTGTTGATTAATATTAGTGATATAGTTCCACAGGAAGTGTTGATTAATATTAGTGATATAGTTTCACAAGAAGTGTTGATTAATATTAGTGATATAGTTCTACGGAAGTGTTGATTAATATTAGTGATATATTTCCATAGGAAGTGTTGATTAATATTAGTGATATAGTTTCACAAGAAGTGTTGATTAATATTAGTGATATAGTTCTACGGAAGTGTTGATTAATATTAGTGATATATTTCCATAGGAAGTGTTGATTAATATTAGTGAGATAGTTCTACAGGAAGTGTTGGTTAATAATAGTGATATAGTTCTGCAGGAAGTGTTGATACTGATGGTGTTTAAACATCTTTTCTAAACCCGATATCATATGTGGAAACATTAGGTTTATGTTTTCATATAGTTATAAAATGTTGTGCCTTAACATTGCAGTAAGTGTTTTGTTTTCTGAATATTTGAGATAAATATATTTGGCTTGAAACAATGGTTTGGTCAGTTCTTTATCTTGACCATTGATAACAGACAAAAGTGTCATAATTTCCAATATTATGTAATGTGTGCACCTCACTGATAGAAAACTAAACAACCAGTCAGTAATGTAGAGATGTGGGGGATATGACCTTTAATTGCCTCATTGTTGGCTCGGACTAAGAACATGTCCATCAAATTTTTCAGAACTTTATTTTCAATGGTTAGAAGTTTTACCCTGTTTGTTCTATGATGCATTATTTGATATGTTTTCTTTTGTCAGGTTACTGGCTCACAACAACTTGAAACGTTTCGAAGTTGATGTTATCAAAGACTTGTCATCACTTGATACACTGTGAGTACAAATTCAGTGACAGCTCCGAACCAAAGTAAAATTTAAACCATCTTAGGACAGTACGTGTTCTGATGTAAGTAATAACACTAAACTCGGTAGTTTATAACTTATTATCTCGAAATACATCAGTTTTGTATTTGGAGGGGTTGGTTACAATATATATTGGCCTTTTTAAAAATGATGGCCTGGTATGGCCAGGCGGTTAAGGCGCACGACTCGTAATCTGAGGGTCGCGAGTTCGAATCCCGTTACACCAAACATGTTTCTCCTCTTTCAGCCGTGGGAACGTTATAATGTGACGGTCAATCCAAACATTCGTTGGTAATAGAGTAGCCTAAGAGTTGGCGGTGGGCGGTGATGAGTAGCTGCCTTCTCTCTAGTTTTACACTGGAAAATAAGGGACGGCTAGCGCAGATAGTCCTCACGTAGCTTTGCGTGAAGTTCAAAATCAATACAAAATGATTAGGGGCAAAGCTTTGTCTTTTCACTGAGTCTCCTTAGTGTATAAGTGTAAGAATTGTAAGATAATTTATAGCAACTGTCTTTTTTTCGTCTAGGGATTTATCCTACAACCAGTTAACACTAGATGGCGTGACTTGGCCTGACGGTCTTCAAGTGAAGTGGCTGTAAGTCCGATAAACAGTCCTTAAATATGTTACACCATTTTCCAGTTGTTTTATTGTGGTATCAAAACTTAACGTCATGTCACTTCTCTGATCTAATAACTTGTCCTTCGAGTGAATCAGAGAGTTAAAGGTATTTGTGTTTAAAGGAAAAGTACCTTACTCTAGATCAATGTTTAGATCTGACTAATGTTTTAACATGATTTTTGTGTTTAGGTTTCTTGAAAACAACCAAATCACCAGCATTGGGAGAAATACATTCGCGTCCTTAAACTCTCTGAAGGTGTTGTAAGTAGCCAATATAATACAGTATCGTACTCTTCTATCTTAGTCCTGTTATAATACAGTATCGTACTCTTCTATCTTAGTCCTGTTATAATACAGTATCGTACTCTTCTATCTTAGTCCTGTTATAATACAGTATCGTACTCTCCTATCTTAGTCCTGTTACAATACAGTATCGTACTCTTCTATCTTAGTCCTGTTACAATACAGTATCGTACTTTTCTATCTTAGTCCTGTTACGATACAGTATCGTACTCTTCTATCTTAGTCCTGTTACAATACAGTATCGTACACTTCTATCTTAGTCCTGTTACAATACAGTATCGTACTCTTCTATCTTAGTCCTGTTATAATACAGTATCGTACTCTTCTATCTTAGTCCTGTTATAATACAGTATCGTACTCTTCTATCTTAGTCCTGTTATAATACAGTATCGTACTCTTCTATCTTAGTCCTGTTACAATACAGTATCGTACTCTTCTATCTTAGTCCTGTTACAATACAGTATCGTACTTTTCTATCTTAGTCCTGTTATAATACAGTATCGTACTCTTCTATCTTAGTCCTGTTACAATACAGTATCGTACACTTCTATCTTAGTCCTGTTACAATACAGTATCGTACTCTTCTATCTTAGTCCTGTTATAATACAGTATCGTACTCTTCTATCTTAGTCCTGTTACAATACAGTATCGTACACTTCTATCTTAGTCCTGTTATAATACAGTATCGTACACTTCTATCTTAGTCCTGTTACAATACAGTATCGTACACTTCTATCTTAGTCCTGTTATAATACAGTATCGTACACTTCTATCTTAGTCCTGTTACAATACAGTATCGTAAACTTCTATCCTAATCCTGTTATAATACAGTATCGTACACTTCTATCTTAGTCCTGTTACAATACAGTATCGTACTCTTCTATCTTAGTCCTGTTACAATACAGTATCGTACACTTCTATCTTAGTCCTGTTATAATACAGTATCGTACACTTCTATCTTAGTCCTGTTACAATATAGTATCGTAAACTTCTATCTTAGTCCTGTTATAATACAGTATCGTACACTTCTATCTTAGTCCTGTTACAATACAGTATCGTACACTTCTATCTTAGTCCTGTTATAATACAGTATCGTACACTTCTATCTTAGTCCTGTTACAATACAGTATCGTACTCTTCTATCTTAGTCCTGTTATAATACAGTATCGTACACTTCTATCTTAGTCCTGTTACAATACAGTATCGTACACTTCTATCTTAGTCCTGTTATAATACAGTATCGTACTCTTCTATCTTAGTCCTGTTACAATACAGTATCGTACACTTCTATCTTAGTCCTGTTATAATACAGTATCGTACACTTCTATCTTAGTCCTGTTACAATACAGTATCGTACACTTCTATCTTAGTCCTGTTATAATACAGTATCGTACACTTCTATCTTAGTCCTGTTACAATACAGTATCGTAAACTTCTATCTTAGTCCTGTTATAATACAGTATCGTATTCTTCTATCTTAGTCCTGTTATAATACAGTATCGTACACTTCTATCTTAGTCCTGTTATAATACAGTATCGTATTCTTCTATCTTAGTCCTGTTATAATACAGTATCGTACACTTCTATCTTAGTCCTGTTATAATATAGTATCGTACACTTCTATCTTAATCCTGTTATAATACAGTATCGTACACTTCTATCTTAGTCCTGTTATAATACAGTATCGTACACTTCTATCTTAGTCCTGTTATAATACAGTATCGTACTCTTCTATCTTAGTCCTGTTACAATACAGTATCGTACACTTCTATCTTAGTCCTGTTATTATACAGTATCGTACACTTCTATCTTAGTCCTGTTACAATACAGTATCGTACTCTTCTATCTTAGTCCTGTTATAATACAGTATCGTACACTTCTATCATAGTCCTGTTATAATACAGTATCGTACTCTTCTATCTTAGTCCTGTTATAATACAGTATCGTACTCTTCTATCTTAGTCCTGTTACAATACAGTATCGTACACTTCTATCTTAGTCCTGTTATAATACAGTATCGTACACTTCTATCTTAGTCCTGTTACAATACAGTATCGTACACTTCTATCTTAGTCCTGTTATAATACAGTATCGTACACTTCTATCTTAGTCCTGTTACAATACAGTATCGTACACTTCTATCTTAGTCCTGTTATAATACAGTATCGTACACTTCTATCTTAGTCCTGTTACAATACAGTATCGTACACTTCTATCTTAGTCCTGTTATAATACAGTATCGTACACTTCTATCTTAGTCCTGTTACAATACAGTATCGTACACTTCTATCTTAGTCCTGTTACAATATAGTATCGTACACTTCTATCTTAGTCCTGTTATAATACAGTATCGTACACTTCTATCTTAGTCCTGTTACAATACAGTATCGTACACTTCTATCTTAGTCCTGTTATAATACAGTATCGTACTCTTCTATCTTAGTCCTGTTATAATACAGTATCGTACTTTTCTATCTTAGTCCTGTTATAATACAGTATCGTACACTTCTATCTTAGTCCTGTTACAATACAGTATCGTACACTTCTATCTTAGTCCTGTTATAATACAGTATCGTACACTTCTATCTTAGTCCTGTTACAATACAGTATCGTACACTTCTATCTTAGTCCTGTTACAATACAGTATCGTACACTTCTATCTTAGTACTGTTATAATACAGTATCGTACACTTCTATCTTAGTCCTGTTACAATACAGTATCGTACACTTCTATCTTAGTCCTGTTACAATATAGTATCGTACACTTCTATCTTAGTCCTGTTATTATACAGTATCGTACACTTCTATCTTAGTCCTGTTACAATACAGTATCGTACACTTCTATCTTAGTCCTGTTATAATACAGTATCGTACTCTTCTATCTTAGTCCTGTTATAATATAGTATCGTACACTTCTATCTTAATCCTGTTATAATACAGTATCGTACTCCTTCTATCTTAGTCCTGTTATAATACAGTATCGTACACTTCTATCTTAGTCCTGCTATAATACAGTATCGTACTCTTCTATCTTAGTCCTGTTACAATACAGTATCGTACTCTTCTATCTTAATCCTGTTATAATACAGTATCGTACTCTTCTATCTTAGTCCTGTTACAATACAGTATCGTACACTTCTATCTTAGTCCTGTTATAATACAGTATCGTACTCTTCTATCTTAGTCCTGTTATAATACAGTATCGTACACTTCTATCTTAGTCCTGTTACAATACAGTATCGTACTCTTCTATCTTAGTCCTGTTATAATACAGTATCGTACTCTTCTATCTTAGTCCTGTTATAATACAGTATCGTACACTTCTATCTTAGTCCTGTTACAATACAGTATCGTACACTTCTATCTTAGTCCTGTTACAATACAGTATCGTACTCTTCTATCTTAGTCCTGTTACAATACAGTATCGTACTCTTCTATCTTAGTCCTGTTACAATACAGTATCGTACTCTTCTATCTTAGTCCTGTTATAATACAGTATCGTACACTTCTATCTTAGTCCTGTTACAATACAGTATCGTACTCTTCTATCTTAGTCCTGTTATAATACAGTATCGTACTCTTCTATCTTAGTCCTGTTATAATACAGTATCGTACACTTCTATCTTAGTCCTGTTACAATACAGTATCGTACACTTCTATCTTAGTCCTGTTACAATACAGTATCGTACTCTTCTATCTTAGTCCTGTTACAATACAGTATCGTACTCTTCTATCTTAGTCCTGTTACAATACAGTATCGTACTCTTCTATCTTAGTCCTGTTATAATACAGTATCGTACACTTCTATCTTAGTCCTGTTACAATACAGTATCGTACACTTCTATCTTAGTCCTGTTATAATACAGTATCGTACACTTCTATCTTAGTCCTGTTATAATACAGTATCGTACTCTTCTATCTTAGTCCTGTTATAATACAGTATCGTACTCTTCTATCTTAGTCCTGTTACAATACAGTATCGTACACTTCTATCTTAGTCCTGTTATAATACAGTATCGTACACTTCTATCTTAGTCCTGTTACAATACAGTATCGTACTCTTCTATCTTAGTCCTGTTATAATACAGTATCGTACTCTTCTATCTTAGTCCTGTTACAATACAGTATCGTACACTTCTATCTTAGTCCTGTTATAATACAGTATCGTACACTTCTATCTTAGTCCTGTTACAATACAGTATCGTACACTTCTATCTTAGTCCTGTTATAATACAGTATCGTACACTTCTATCTTAGTCCTGTTATAATACAGTATCGTACTCTCCCTATCTTAGTCCTGTTACAATACAGTATCGTACACTTCTATCTTAGTCCTGTTATAATACAGTATCGTACACTTCTATCTTAGTCCTGTTACAATACAGTATCGTAAACTTCTATCTTAGTCCTGTTATAATACAGTATCGTACACTTCTATCTTAGTCCTGTTACAATACAGTATCGTACTCTTCTATCTTAGTCCTGTTACAATACAGTATCGTACACTTCTATCTTAGTCCTGTTATAATACAGTATCGTACACTTCTATCTTAATACTGTTACAATACAGTATCGTATTCTTCTATCTTAGTCCTGTTATAATACAGTATCGTACACTTCTATCTTAGTCCTGTTACAATACAGTATCGTACACTTCTATCTTAGTCCTGTTATAATACAGTATCGTACTCTTCTATCTTAGTCCTGTTATAATATAGTATCGTACACTTCTATCTTAGTCCTGTTATAATACAGTATCGTACTCTTCTATCTTAGTCCTGTTATAATACAGTATCGTACACTTCTATCTTAGTCCTGTTATAATACAGTATCGTACACTTCTATCTTAGTCCTGTTATAATACAGTATCGTACTCTTCTATCTTAGTCCTGTTACAATACAGTATCGTACACTTCTATCTTAGTCCTGTTATTATACAGTATCGTACACTTCTATCTTAGTCCTGTTATAATACAGTATCGTACACTTCTATTTTAGTCCTGTTACAATACAGTATCGTACACTTCTATCTTAGTCCTGTTATAATACAGTATCGTACACTTCTATCTTAGTCCTGTTACAATACAGTATCGTACACTTCTATCTTAGTCCTGTTATAATACAGTATCGTACACTTCTATCTTAGTCCTGTTACAATACAGTATCGTACACTTCTATCTTAGTACTGTTATAATACAGTATCGTACACTTCTATCTTAGTCCTGTTACAATACAGTATCGCATTACACTTCTATCTTAGTCCTGTTACAATATAGTATCGTACACTTCTATCTTAGTCCTGTTATAATACAGTATCGTACACTTCTATCTTAGTCCTGTTACAATACAGTATCGTACACTTCTATCTTAGTCCTGTTATAATACAGTATCGTACTCTTCTATCTTAGTCCTGTTATAATATAGTATCGTACACTTCTATCTTAATCCTGTTATAATACAGTATCGTACTCTTCTATCTTAGTCCTGTTATAATACAGTATCGTACACTTCTATCTTAGTCCTGCTATAATACAGTATCGTACTCTTCTATCTTAGTCCTGTTACAATACAGTATCGTACTCTTCTATCTTAATCCTGTTATAATACAGTATCGTACTCTTCTATCTTAGTCCTGTTACAATACAGTATCGTACACTTCTATCTTAGTCCTGTTACAATACAGTATCGTACTCTTCTATCTTAGTCCTGTTATAATACAGTATCGTACACTTCTATCTTAGTCCTGTTACAATACAGTATCGTACTCTTCTATCTTAGTCCTGTTATAATACAGTATCGTACTCTTCTATCTTAGTCCTGTTATAATACAGTATCGTACACTTCTATCTTAGTCCTGTTACAATACAGTATCGTAAACTTCTATCTTAGTCCTGTTATAATACAGTATCGTACACTTCTATCTTAGTCCTGTTACAATACAGTATCGTACTCTTCTATCTTAGTCCTGTTACAATACAGTATCGTACACTTCTATCTTAGTCCTGTTATAATACAGTATCGTACACTTCTATCTTAATACTGTTACAATACAGTATCGTATTCTTCTATCTTAGTCCTGTTATAATACAGTATCGTACACTTCTATCTTAGTCCTGTTACAATACAGTATCGTAAACTTCTATCTTAGTCCTGTTATAATACAGTATCGTACTCTTCTATCTTAGTCCTGTTATAATATAGTATCGTACACTTCTATCTTAATCCTGTTATAATACAGTATCGTACTCTTCTATCTTAGTCCTGTTATAATACAGTATCGTACACTTCTATCTTAGTCCTGTTATAATACAGTATCGTACACTTCTATCTTAGTCCTGTTATAATACAGTATCGTACTCTTCTATCTTAGTCCTGTTACAATACAGTATCGTACACTTCTATCTTAGTCCTGTTATTATACAGTATCGTACACTTCTATCTTAGTCCTGTTACAATACAGTATCGTACTCTTCTATCTTAGTCCTGTTATAATACAGTATCGTACACTTCTATCTTAGTCCTGTTATAATACAGTATCGTACACTTCTATCTTAGTCCTGCTATAATACAGTATCGTACTCTTCTATCTTAGTCCTGTTATAATACAGTATCGTACTCTTCTATCTTAGTCCTGTTACAATACAGTATCGTACACTTCTATCTTAGTCCTGTTACAATACAGTATCGTACACTTCTATCTTAGTCCTGTTACAATACAGTATCGTACTCTTCTATCTTAGTCCTGTTACAATACAGTATCGTACTCTTCTATCTTAGTCCTGTTACAATACAGTATCGTACTCTTCTATCTTAGTCCTGTTATAATACAGTATCGTACACTTCTATCTTAGTCCTGTTACAATACAGTATCGTACACTTCTATCTTAGTCCTGTTATAATACAGTATCGTACACTTCTATCTTAGTCCTGTTATAATACAGTATCGTACTCTTCTATCTTAGTCCTGTTATAATACAGTATCGTACTCTTCTATCTTAGTCCTGTTACAATACAGTATCGTACACTTCTATCTTAGTCCTGTTATAATACAGTATCGTACACTTCTATCTTAGTCCTGTTACAATACAGTATCGTACTCTTCTATCTTAGTCCTGTTATAATACAGTATCGTACTCTTCTATCTTAGTCCTGTTACAATACAGTATCGTACACTTCTATCTTAGTCCTGTTATAATACAGTATCGTACACTTCTATCTTAGTCCTGTTACAATACAGTATCGTACACTTCTATCTTAGTCCTGTTATAATACAGTATCGTACACTTCTATCTTAGTCCTGTTATAATACAGTATCGTACTCTCCTATCTTAGTCCTGTTACAATACAGTATCGTACACTTCTATCTTAGTCCTGTTATAATACAGTATCGTACACTTCTATCTTAGTCCTGTTACAATACAGTATCGTAAACTTCTATCTTAGTCCTGTTATAATACAGTATCGTACACTTCTATCTTAGTCCTGTTACAATACAGTATCGTACTCTTCTATCTTAGTCCTGTTACAATACAGTATCGTACACTTCTATCTTAGTCCTGTTATAATACAGTATCGTACACTTCTATCTTAATACTGTTACAATACAGTATCGTATTCTTCTATCTTAGTCCTGTTATAATACAGTATCGTACACTTCTATCTTAGTCCTGTTACAATACAGTATCGTACACTTCTATCTTAGTCCTGTTATAATACAGTATCGTACTCTTCTATCTTAGTCCTGTTATAATATAGTATCGTACACTTCTATCTTAGTCCTGTTATAATACAGTATCGTACTCTTCTATCTTAGTCCTGTTATAATACAGTATCGTACACTTCTATCTTAGTCCTGTTATAATACAGTATCGTACACTTCTATCTTAGTCCTGTTATAATACAGTATCGTACTCTTCTATCTTAGTCCTGTTACAATACAGTATCGTACACTTCTATCTTAGTCCTGTTATTATACAGTATCGTACACTTCTATCTTAGTCCTGTTATAATACAGTATCGTACACTTCTATTTTAGTCCTGTTACAATACAGTATCGTACACTTCTATCTTAGTCCTGTTATAATACAGTATCGTACACTTCTATCTTAGTCCTGTTACAATACAGTATCGTACACTTCTATCTTAGTCCTGTTATAATACAGTATCGTACACTTCTATCTTAGTCCTGTTACAATACAGTATCGTACACTTCTATCTTAGTACTGTTATAATACAGTATCGTACACTTCTATCTTAGTCCTGTTACAATACAGTATCGTACACTTCTATCTTAGTCCTGTTACAATATAGTATCGTACACTTCTATCTTAGTCCTGTTATAATACAGTATCGTACACTTCTATCTTAGTCCTGTTACAATACAGTATCGTACACTTCTATCTTAGTCCTGTTATAATACAGTATCGTACTCTTCTATCTTAGTCCTGTTATAATATAGTATCGTACACTTCTATCTTAGTCCTGTTATAATACAGTATCGTACTCTTCTATCTTAGTCCTGTTATAATACAGTATCGTACACTTCTATCTTAGTCCTGCTATAATACAGTATCGTACTCTTCTATCTTAGTCCTGTTACAATACAGTATCGTACTCTTCTATCTTAATCCTGTTATAATACAGTATCGTACTCTTCTATCTTAGTCCTGTTACAATACAGTATCGTACACTTCTATCTTAGTCCTGTTATAATACAGTATCGTACTCTTCTATCTTAGTCCTGTTATAATACAGTATCGTACACTTCTATCTTAGTCCTGTTACAATACAGTATCGTACTCTTCTATCTTAGTCCTGTTATAATACAGTATCGTACTCTTCTATCTTAGTCCTGTTATAATACAGTATCGTACACTTCTATCTTAGTCCTGTTACAATACAGTATCGTAAACTTCTATCTTAGTCCTGTTATAATACAGTATCGTACACTTCTATCTTAGTCCTGTTACAATACAGTATCGTACTCTTCTATCTTAGTCCTGTTACAATACAGTATCGTACACTTCTATCTTAGTCCTGTTATAATACAGTATCGTACACTTCTATCTTAGTCCTGTTACAATACAGTATCGTACTCTTCTATCTTAGTCCTGTTATAATACAGTATCGTACTCTTCTATCTTAGTCCTGTTATAATACAGTATCGTACACTTCTATCTTAGTCCTGTTACAATACAGTATCGTACACTTCTATCTTAGTCCTGTTACAATACAGTATCGTACTCTTCTATCTTAGTCCTGTTATAATACAGTATCGTACACTTCTATCTTAGTCCTGTTACAATACAGTATCGTACACTTCTATCTTAGTCCTGTTACAATACAGTATCGTACTCTTCTATCTTAGTCCTGTTACAATACAGTATCGTACTCTTCTATCTTAGTCCTGTTATAATACAGTATCGTACACTTCTATCTTAGTTCTGTTACAATACAGTATCGTACACTTCTATCTTAGTCCTGTTATAATACAGTATCGTACACTTCTATCTTAGTCCTGTTATAATACAGTATCGTACTCTTCTATCTTAGTCCTGTTACAATACAGTATCGTACACTTCTATCTTAGTCCTGTTATAATACAGTATCGTACACTTCTATCTTAGTCCTGTTACATTACAGTATCGTACACTTCTATCTTAGTCCTGTTATAATACAGTATCGTACACTTCTATCTTAGTCCTGTTACAATACAGTATCGTACACTTCTATCTTAGTCCTGTTATAATACAGTATCGTACACTTCTATCTTAGTCCTGTTATAATACAGTATCGTAAACTTCTATCTTAGTCCTGTTATAATACAGTATCGTACTCTTCTATCTTAGTCCTGTTACAATACAGTATCGTACACTTCTATCTTAGTCCTGTTATAATACAGTATCGTACACTTTTATCTTAGTCCTGTTATAATACAGTATCGTACTCTCCTATCTTAGTCCTGTTACAATACAGTATCGTACACTTCTATCTTAGTCCTGTTATAATACAGTATCGTACACTTCTATCTTAGTCCTGTTATAATACAGTATCGTACTCTTCTATCTTAGTCCTGTTATAATACAGTATCGTACACTTCTATCTTAATCCTGTTATAATACAGTATCGCACGCTTCTATCTTAGTCCTGTTCTTTAAATGACTGAGAAACTTGTTTAACCTGAATATGACAACAGGAATCTAGGTTAGTTATGTCTCTGCGGGTTCCAATCCATGACAATTGTGGAGATGTTAAGGCGTGAGGTCAATCCCATTTTTTATTATTAAAAAAGTATTCAAGAGGTGGCGGTGTTCACTTTTCATGAAGTATATTCCTCTAAATTAGGGACAGTAGTGCAGATATCCCTATATCAGTTTTGCTCGAAAAGAACGAAATTGATATGTCGCACGTACAAGCCATGTGATTATCCACGCCAGTACTGTTTGTCTCGAGTTGCAAGCAGGTGATGGTGCTGCCTCCAGCGTGATTTATGACATGAAACTTATGCTTTTGTAATTTATGATGTTTAAATCTCAGAACAGGTGTCTGTATGAATGTGTTTCTTATAATAACGCGGCCCCACGTGCTCAATAAAACGTAAGAGATTTGATTCGGATTGTAAAATGTTTTGTAATTGACAAACGTTTCTTGCTTACATTCGATTACAGATCACTCCAGAATAACCGAGTCTCATTCATTCACAAAGAAGCTTTCCATCACTTAGTCAACCTGATAGACCTGTGAGTAGGCTACGTTCAATTGGGTTTCCCGGGTTTGTTTTGTTCCTAACGTTTGTGCTTAACTCATGTAATTAATAATAATACAATATTTTCTAAGTTCTAATTAAAATAAACTCTTATGTTTCCAACAGTAAATTAGTGCAAATATATATTTTTATTTTTAGTTTCATCATTAATATATATATATATATTTTAGGTTCATCATTAATATATATATATATATTTTAGGTTCATCATTAATATATATATTTATATTTTTAGGTTCATCATTAATATATATATTTATATTTTTAGGTTCATCATTAATATATATATTTTTATTTTTAGGTTCATCATTAATATATATATTTTTATTTTTAGGTTCATCATTAATATATATTTTTATTTTTAGGTTCATCATTAATATATTTTTTTATTTTTAGGTTCATCATTAATATATATATTTATATTTTTAGGTTCATCATTAATATATATTTTTATTTTTAGTTTCATCATTAATATATATATTTATTTTTAGTTTCATCATTAATATATATATATTTATTTTTAGTTTCATCATTAATATATATTTTTATTTTTAGGTTCATCATTAATGTATATATTTATATTTTTAGGTTCATCATTAATATATATATATATATATTTTAGGTTCATCATTAATATATATATTTATATTTTTAGGTTCATCATTAATATATATATATATATATTTTAGGTTCATCATTAATATATATATTTATATTTTTAGGTTCATCATTAATATATATATTTATCTCAGTTAATTTTCATACTGTCTTGTTTTCTGTTGAGGAGAATTGAAGAATTCATTTGTACAGTTTAAATGATTTTTTACATTTGTGTTATCAACATAAAATGTTGTTTCAAACCATTTAGTAAAAGTACCATTAATTAATTCGTTGCGCGTGGCTTAGTATTTAGTGTGCCCGGACTGTGAATCCGTAGACCCTGGGTTTGCAACTCGTTATACTCGCTAAGTAATGTGGGTCTGTCGAGGCACTGAAAAAATAACATTCAAATGTTCACTGGTTGGTTTCACAAAAATAGACTGAGAGTTGGCGGTGGGTGCTTTTGATTATTTGCATTTCCTTTTGTGTATAAATTCAGGGTTAAGGAGGATATAAGGAAACATTCTTTAGTGTCGTTTTTGAGAACATTATAAAATAATCAAACAACTATTCAACTGGACAAGATCTGTTCAAGAGTTGGCGGTGGGTGCTGTTCGCTAGTTGCCTTCCCTGTGTCTGTAAAATGAAAAGGAGGCTATACGTAGACATCCGTTTGTGTGATTTAAGCAAAATTCTAAAACTTGGAATAGTTATTAGTATGTAGCTATCGCTAATAATGGGATATTGTTGACAGGTGGTTAAACTTACGACATTTACTACAAACTAAAAAAAAAAAATTCCTTTTCAGGAATTTATCAAACAACAGGCTGGGATATCTCTCTTCTAAAACATTCTACAATCTATGTCAACTAAGAAAACTGTAAGTCCTTACTAGAACATTATGCACATTTTGGTCATTTTTTTCTGAACAAATAAATTTGTTTATAAATTTTGAGAACATTTACTGTAGACCTTGTTTTGTTAAAAATATAATTTAAATTTTTAACGTCTCACTGAGATAAGCAATAATTACATGTCTTTGGAATATTTTTGTAGGTGACAAAAACTACAGTAATTTTTGTCCACCCTGTATATTTCATAGGTGTTTTAGTGTAAAATGAAGTGTTTTTTTGACGTGTCAAACACATTATATTATTTTAGACCCCAAACAAAACAAATGTTTTTATTACCGAACAATTATCGATCTCTGTCAAAGAAGTCGAAGTAGTACTGGCTCTCTGGAGGACCTAGCATGGCCAGGTGGTTAAGGCATTCGATTCGTATTTCGAGGGTCACGGGTTTGAATCCCCGTCACACCAAACATGTTCGCCCTTTCAAATGTGGGGGCATTATAATGTAACGGTCAATCCCACTATTCATTGGCAAAAGAGTATTCCAAGAGTTGGCGGTGGGTGGTGATGTAGAGCTGCTTTCACTCTAGTCTTACACTGCTAAATTAGGGACGGCCAGCGCAGATAGCCCTCGTGTAGCTTTGTGCGAAATTAAAAACAAACATAAAAATTGATAATGAATACACAAAGGTTTGTAATCTGTTGGATAATTAATGTGTTCATTATTGATGTCTCTTTGATTGTTTAGTGGTAAACGTCATAATGCTAAACTTCGGACTTTGATCCCTGTGGTGGACACATGACATATATATATATATAGCTCATTTTGAATTATTGTGTTTCCTAACGATACATTTACTGTGTATTTACAGCATACACAAACATATCATAAGCCTTTGGTATTGTAACACTAAAATTCGAGATTCGATTTTATGAAGAGAGCAACACAAACAGCCTTTTGTCGTCTTTATACAGTATCGAAAAAATACATCGAACTTTAGTTTCGGATTGACTCCATAGATGTCAGCCCGAGTCTTTCAATGGTAACTTCACGACACCACTATCAACAAGTACAGGGTGCCCCAAAATAACGCTTACACTCTTTGGATCATCATAACTTGCCCTGTTTATTGATTTTAACAATGAAGCAAGATACAGGTGATAGCCAAAGGATTTATTTAAAGATTTAATACTGAAATCAAGAGAAAAAATAACAAATAAATTCTTCCCAAAGAAAACTCTCCTTGGTTGAAATTGTAAAATGTCACAATTTGCTTGCTTCACTTCAGGTGTTTAAACTGAAATCCGTTCTTCTCCAGACACACTAATAACGGGAAGAAATGGAAGTGCACACATCAAACACCATCTCATCTGGTATTAAAGCACATTGTTCTTCAATTGCAACTCTCAATTCGTCAATTGTTGCCCTTTTTGTGCTGTAAACTTTGTCTTTTAGAAACCCCACAAAAAGAAATCCATGGGTGTTAAATCTGGTGATCTAGCAGGAAATTCTACACTTCCTCTTCGTCCAATCCATCTGTCTGGCATAGATGCATCCAGATAAGCTCTCACGTCGCGATGGAAGTGGGGAAGAGCACCATCCTGCTGGAAGAAACACTCTTCTTCTCCAAATTGTTTTTGGATACGTGGCATGGCAAACTCTTGTAGCATGTTGAGATAATTCAATCCTGTTATGGTGTCTTGGAAAAAGAATGGTCCGATGAGTCCCCTAGCGGACAGACCACACCACACAGTCACTCCAGACAAATTCAAGTGATGTTCCTCTGTAACATGTGGATTTTCTGTTGCCCAGTAGGTGCAGTTGTGTCGATTTATTGAGCCATTCAGCTTAAACGTTGCTTCGTCACTCCAATCAATTTTGAGTGGAAATTCATCATCGCCTACACATCTAGCAAGATACCGTTCACAGAACTCAAACCTTCGATCAGGGTCATCTTCATTCAGAGCGTGAACAAGCGATGGGATGAAACTTTTGAATTGGGAACGCTTCAAAATGCGATGAACGTTGGATTTAGGGATACCTGTTTCACGAGACAGTTGGCGCACTGATTTTCCTGGAGAATTCAGAACATTATCAATGATCTCTTGCTCTCTTGTTGGGCTTGTTGATGATCTTTTTCGACCGGAGCGACACTTTCTCATATTGTGGAGAGTTCCGTGTTCATCAAACTTGGCGATGATGCGTGAAATGCTGGGGCGAGATGGCGCATCCATATGGAATTTTCCAGTGAAACGTCTTTGCATTTTAGCTTTGTTTTCGACTTTCCAAAAAGTTTTGAGAATGAATATTTTGTGCTCGATTGTAAGCTGATTATCCGCCATCCTTGGACACAAGTCAAATCTGAAACAAAAGAAACGATTTATTAGCTATACACAGTCAAATAGTGTAAACGTTATTTTGGGACACCCTGTATTTACGAAGCAATGCGTAGTAAAAACTGTCAGTTGTTGTTGTTGTTTTGAATTAAACACAAAGCTACACAATGGGCTATCTGTGCTCTGCCCACCACGGGTATCGAAACCCGGATTTTAGCGCTGTAAGTCTGCAGACATACCGCTGAGCCACTGGGGTTAAAACTGTCAATATTTCAGAATAAAACCCAATAAAGAGTTACTTTTTTTCTGTTATTAAAAACAACTGTATAAGCTTAGTTCATGAACGATTTATTAATATATTATTATAGACAGACAGAGTAAATTTTATATAAATATTGGTTTTAATTTTAATGTATTGTAGTCAGGGATGGCCAATCCTAAAATAAACTGGCCCATCAGTAAGCAGCCACAAAACTTTAATGACCAGTCACAGGCCGGAAACAATGATTTTAAATGAAAATTAGCCACATTAAATATACTTTAATATGTCCAGGTTCATCAGCTTGACCCTTAGTGGTACACCAAGGTTGTCGAACATTGATTTTTACAATAAATTACGAACTTTCTTTAAAATTCAGTTCCAAAACTTTACAGATAATCTAATATTGGAATATTGTTTTATCATAAGTCCATGTTTCAAGTTTATTAGAGTCTTGGCTTTGACTTATTTTCTAGAAAAACTAAAATATTTCTTTAATGCCTGTGTGTAGAGAACTTGCTTTCAATCCACTGAAAACCTTGAAAATAAACATCTTCCAGGACCTCTTGAGATTGAAAACACTGTGAGTAGTTGTTTTAGTGGCAACTGGATTTAAAGAAATAAAAATAATATTATCTTGACAACAAGTTTGGTTAAAAAACGGACTTTCTATGATATCAGGCCGGCACGGTCAGATGGTTAAGACACTCGACTCGTAATCCAAGGGTAGCGGGTTCGAATTCCTGTCATAACCAAACATGCTCATCCTTTTAGCTCTGAAGACTTTATAATGATACAGTCAATCCCAACGTTCGTTGGTAAAAGAGTAGCCCAAGAGTTAGCGGTGGGTGGTGATGACTATCTGTCTTCTCTCTAGTCTTACACTGTAAAATTAGGGACAGCCAGTACAGACAGCCCCCGTGTAACTTTCTGCAAAAACCACAACAAAAAACCATGATACCTAGGTTTCAGAAAGAGATAATGTTTCTTTGACAGCTAGTTTATGAAAAAAGCACAATGTTTATTGGACAAATAGTTTTAAATAAGAATGTTTATCAGAGAACTAGTTTTTAAAAATAGCAACACATTTACAACAACTAGTGTTAAAATAGAACAGTTTATCTTCGACAAATAGTTTCAATAAAGGAACAATGTTTTTGGAGAACAAGTGTTAAAAAGAACATAAGTTGGGAGGTTTCTTATCATATAAGTAACCTCATCTTCCAATATTAAATTCTCTCCTATTTTAAAATAACTGGTCTACACGTTCCGAATTCGCTCATTAGTTAAACATATTTAAAACTTTCTCAGAGGTACACGAATGTTTCCTTATAAGATGAAGCAAACACTTATTGACACTTAAACTTTGACTGAAGTGTGCAGTCTGTAGGATTATTCAACTCCTTTAAGATTAGATTCAAAAATGTCTTGAATTGTCTACTTACAAGTAAACCAGTATGTCACTTCAAAATATCTTGTTTCCCCACCATGATTTTAATCAAACTGTAATCTATATAAAACAATAAATTACTGTATTACTTTCTATGCTATAGAACTTAACATTTCTTTCTATTCTATAAACATTGATTTGGTGTATCTTCTTTACATGTTCCAACTTATCTGTCAATCTTTAATTGTCCGTTACATAATTAACATATTTTTTATTTCATGGTAGGAATTTATCACAAGTCGAAATTGGAAACATTGAAGTGACACATTTTGAAAAACTAGAAAGCTTAGAGTTTTTGTAAGTACAATGTTTGTTTAAGTTACTATGTTACAATAATAGTGGTTATTATTGTAAGTGTTTCTTTATGGTCTATGTTGCTCTTCACAGTGGTAGTTATTATTGTAAAGTGTTTGTTTATGATCTATGTTACTCTTGACAGTAGTGGTTATTATTGCACAATGTTTGTTTATGGTCTATGTTACTTTTGACAGTAGTGGTTATTATTGTAAAGTGTTTGTTTATGGTCTATGTTACTTTTGACAGTAGTGGGTATTATTGTAAAGTGTTTGTTTATGGTCTATGTTGCTCTTGACAGCAGTGGTTATTATTGTAAAGTGTTTGTTTATGGTCTATGTTACTCTTGACAGTAGTGGTTATTATTGTAAAGTGTTTGTTTATGGTTTATGTTGCTCTTGACAGTGGTGGTTATTATTGTAAAGTGTTTGTTTATGGTCTATATTACTATTGACAGAAGTAGTTATTATTGTAAAGTGTTTGTTTATGGTCTATGTTACTTTTGACAGTAGTGGGTATTATTGTATAATGTTTGTTTATGGTCTATGTTACTCTTGACAGTGGTGGTTATTATTGTAAAGTGTTTGTTTATGGTCTATATTACTATTGACAGAAGTAGTTATTATTCTAAAGTGTTTGTTTATGGTGTATGTTACTCTTGACAGTAGTGGTTATTATTGTAAAGTGTTTGTTTATGGTCTATGTTACTCTTGACAGTAGTGGTTATTATGTAAAGTGTTTGTTTATGGTCTATGTTACAACTGACAGTAGTGGGTATTATTGTAAAGTGTTTGTTTATCGTCTATGTTACTCTTGACAGTAGTGGGTATTATTGTAAAGTGTTTGTTTATGGTCTATGTTGCTCTTGACAGCAGTGGTTATTATTGTAAAGTGTTTGTTTATGGTCTATGTTACTCTTGACAGTAGTGGTTATTATTGTAAAGTGTTTGTTTATGGTTTATGTTGCTCTTGACAGTGGTGGTTATTATTGTAAAGTGTTTGTTTATGGTCTATATTACTATTGACAGAAGTAGTTATTATTGTAAAGTGTTTGTTTATGGTCTATGTTACTTTTGACAGTAGTGGGTATTATTGTATAATGTTTGTTTATGGTCTATGTTACTCTTGACAGTGGTGGTTATTATTGTAAAGTGTTTGTTTATGGTCTATATTACTATTGACAGAAGTAGTTATTATTCTAAAGTGTTTGTTTATGGTGTATGTTACTCTTGACAGTAGTGGTTATTATTGTAAAGTGTTTGTTTATGGTCTATGTTACTCTTGACAGTAGTGGTTATTATGTAAAGTGTTTGTTTATGGTCTATGTTACAACTGACAGTAGTGGGTATTATTGTAAAGTGTTTGTTTATCGTCTATGTTACTCTTGACAGTAGTGGTTATTATTGTAAAGTGTTTGTTTATGGTCTGTGTTACTCTTGACAGTAGTGGTTATTATTGTAAAGTGTTTGTTTATGGTCTGTGTTACTCTTGACAGTAAAGGTTATTATTGTAAAGTGTTTGTTTATGGTCTACTATAGACTTTACAACAGTGGCTATTATTGTACAAATTCACATAAAAAGAAAATTTTTATAATCAATGAAGTTTGATGAAACTGTAGTGATGGTAGCTTGGTGAAACTGTAGTGATGGTAATTTGATGAAACTCTAGTGATGGTAGCTTGGTGAAACTGTAGTGGTGGTAGCTAGGTGAAACTGTAGTGATGGTAGCTTGGTGAGACTGTAGTGATGGTAGCTTGGTGAAACTGTAGTGATAGTAGCTTGGTGAAACTGTAGTAATAGTAACTTGGTGAAACTGTAGTGATGGTAGCTTGGTTAGACTGTAGTGATGGTAGCTTGGTGAGACTGTAGTGATGGTAGCTTGGTGAAACTGTAGTGATGGTAATTTGATGAAACTCTTGTGATGGTAGCTTGGTGAAACTGTAGTGGTGGTAGCTTGGTGAAACTGTAGTGATGGTAGCTTGGTGAGACTGTAGTGATGGTAGCTTGGTGAGACTGTAGTGATGGTAGCTTGGTGAGACTGTAGTGATGGTAGCTTGGTGAAACTGTAGTGATGGTAGCCTGGTGAAACTGTAGTGATAGTAGCTTGGTGAAACTGTAGTGATGGTAGCTAGGTGAGACTGTAGTGATGGTAGCTTGGTGAAACTGTAGTGATGGTAGCTTGGTGAGACTGTAGTGATAGTAGTTTGATGAAACTGTAATGATAGTAGCTTGGTGAAACTGTAGTGATGGTAGCTTGGTGAAACTGTAGTGATGGTAGCTTGGTGAAACTGTAGTGATGGTAGCTTGGTGAAACTGTAGTGATGGTAGCTTGGTGAAACTGTAGTGATAGTAGCTTGGTGAAACTGTAGTAATAGTAACTTGGTGAAACTGTAGTGATGGTAGCTTGGTGAGACTGTAGTGATGGTAGCTTGGTGAGATTGTAGTGATGGTAGCTTGGTGAAACTGAAGTGATGGTAGCTTGGTGAAACTGTAGTAATAGTAACTTGGTGAGACTGTAGTGATGGTAGCTTGGTGAGACTGTAGTGATGGTAGCTTGGTGAGACTGTAGTGATGGTAGCTTGGTGAAACTGTAGTGATGGTAGCCTGGTGAAACTGTAGTGATAGTAGCTTGGTGAAACTGTAGTGATGGTAGCTTGGTGAGACTGTAGTGATGGTAGCTTGGTGAAACTGTAGTGATGGTAGCTTGGTGAGACTGTAGTGATAGTAGTTTGATGAAACTGTAATGATAGTAGCTTGGTGAAACTGTAGTGATGGTAGCTTGGTGAAACTGTAGTGATGGTAGCTTGGTGAAACTGTAGTGATGGTAGCTTGGTGAAACTGTAGTGATGGTAGCTTGATGAAACTGTAGTGATGGTAGCTTGGTGAGACTGTAGTGATGGTAGCTTGGTGAAACTGTAGTGATCGTAGCTTGGTGAACTGTAGTAATAGTAACTTGGTGAAACTGTAGTGATGGTAGCTTGGTGAGACTGTAGTGATGGTAGCTTAGTGAGATTGTAGTGACGGTAGCTTGGTGAAACTGTAGTGATGGTAGCTTGGTGAAACTGTAGTAATAGTAACTTGGTGAAACTGTAGTGATGGTAGCTTGGTGAGACTGTAGTGATGGTAGCTTGGTGAGACTGTAGTGATGGTAGCTTGGTGAAACTGTAGTGATCGTAGCTTGGTGAAACTGTAGTGATGGTAGCTTGGTGAGACTGTAGTGATGGTAGCTTGGTGAGACTGTAGTGATGGTAGCTTGGTGAAACTGTAGTAATAGTAACTTGGTGAAACTGTAGTGATGGTAGCTTGGTGAGACTGTAGTGATGGTAGCTTGGTGAGACTGTAGTGATGGTAGCTTGGTGAAACTGTAGTGATCGTAGCTTGGTGAACTGTAGTAATAGTAACTTGGTGAAACTGTAGTGATGGTAGCTTGGTGAGACTGTAGTGATGGTAGCTTAGTGAGATTGTAGTGACGGTAGCTTGGTGAGACTGTAGTGACGGTAGCTTGGTGAAACTGTAGTGATGGTAGCTTGGTGAAACTGTAGTGATGGTAGCTTGGTGAGACTGTAGTGATGGTAGCTTGGTGAAACTGTAGTGATGGTAGCTTGGTGAAACTGTAGTGATGGTAGCTTGGTGAGATTGTAGTGATGGTAGCTTGGTGAGACTGTAGTGATGGTAGCTTGGTGAAACTGTAGTGATGGTAGCTTGGTGAGATTGTAGTGATGGTAGCTTGGTGAGACTGTAGTGATGGTAGCTTGGTGAAACTGTAGTGGTGGTAGCTTGGTGAGACTGTAGTGATGGTAGCTTGGTGAAACTGTAGTGATGGTAGCTTGGTGAAACTGTAGTGATAGTAGCTTGGTGAAACTGTAGTGATGGTAGCTTGGTGAGACTGTAGTGATGGTAGCTTGGTGAAACTGTAGTGATGGTAGCTTGGTGAAACTGTAGTGATGGTAGCTTGGTGAAACTGTAGTGATGGTAGCTTGGTGAAACTGTAGTGATAGTAGCTTGGTGAAACTGTAGTGATGGTAGCTTGGTGAGATTGTAGTGATGGTAGCTTGGTGAAACTGTAGTGATAGTAGCTTGGTGATACTGTAGTGATGGTAGCTTGGTGAAACTGTAGTGGTTGTAGCTTGGTTAAACTGTAGTGATGGTAGCTTGGTGAGACCATAGTGATAGTAACTTGACATGACTGTAGTGATGGTAACTTGGTGAGACCATAGTGATAGTAACTTGACATGACTGTAGTGATGGTTGCTTGGTGAGACCATAGTGATAGTAACTTGACATGACTGTAGTGATGGTTGCTTGGTGAGACCATAGTGATAGTAACTTGACATGACTGTAGTGATGGTAACTTGGTGAGACCATAGTGATAGTAACTTGACATGACTGTAGTGATGGTAACTTGGTGAGAGATAGTGATAGTAACTTGACATGACTGTAGTGATGGTAGTTTGGTGAGACCATAGTGATAGTAACTTGACATGACTTTAGTAATGGTAACTTGGTGAGACCATAGTGATAGTAACTTGACATGACTGTAGTGATGGTAACTTGGTGAGAGATAGTGATAGTAACTTGACATGACTTTAGTAATGGTAGCTTGGTGAGACCATAGTGATAGTAACTTGACATGACTGTAGTAATGGTAGCTTGGTGAGAGCATAGTGATAGTAACTTGACATGACTGTGGTAATGGTAGCTTGGTGAGAGCATAGTGATAGTAGCTTGATATGACTGTAGTGATGGTAACTTGGTGAGAGATAGTGATAGTAACTTGACATGACTGTAGTGATGGTAGCTTGGTGAGAGCATAGTGATAGTAACTTGACATGACTGTAGTGATGGTAGCTTGGTGAGAGATAGTGATAGTAACTTGACATGACTGTAGTGATGGTAGCTTGGTGAGACCATAGTGATAGTCACTTGACATGACTGTAGTGATGTTAGTTTATGAAGAATCTGTGGTTAGAACAGATTCATAATTCGTTTAGTTAACATAACTTTATTATCTTAAAAAGTTACTTTTGAAATGTTATACCAGAGCTGGAATTTAATTACCTGTATATTTGTTATATTATATGAATTTATAATGTGTAAGTCACATTGATTACATTAGTGGATGTTAATTCTGGTGATGGTTAGCTTGGTTTATATATATATATATAATTTATAATCTGTAGGTCACATTGATTACATTAGTGGATGTTAATCCTGGTGATGGTTAGCTTGGTTTATAGATATATACCATTCATAATCTGTAAGTCACATTGTTTACATTAGTGGATGTTAATCCTGGTGATGGTAGCTTAGTTTATATATATATATACCATTTATAATCTGTAAGTCACATTGTTTACATTAGTGGATGTTAATCCTGGTGATGGTAGCTTAGTTTATATATATATACCATTTATAATCTGTAAGTCACATTGTTTACATTAGTGGATGTTAATCCTGGTGATGGTTAGCTTGGTTTATATATATATATATAATTTATAATCTGTAAGTCACATTGATTACATTAGTGGATGTTAATCCTGGTGATGGTAGCTTGGTTTATTTATATATAAAATTTATAATGTGTAAGTCACATTTTTTACATTAGTGGATGTTAATCCTGGTGATGGTAGCTTGGTTTATTTATATATATAATTTATAATGTGCAAGTCACATTGACTACATTAGTGGATGTTAATCCTGGTGATGGTTAGCTTGGTTTATATATGTATATACAATTTATAATCTGTAAGTCACATTGTTTACATTAGTGGATGTTAATCCTGGTGATGGTTAGCTTGGTTTATATATATATATATAATTTATAATGTGTAAGTCACATTGATTACATTAGTGGATGTTAATCCTGGTGATGGTTAGCTTGGTTTATATATGTATATACAATTTATAATCTGTAAGTCACATTGTTTACATTAGTGGATGTTAATCCTGGTGATGGTAGCTTGGTTTATTTATATATATAATTTATAATGTGTAAGTCACATTGTTTACATTAGTGGATGTTAATCCTGGTGATGGTAGCTTGGTTTATATATGTATATACAATTTATAATCTGTAAGTCACATTGTTTACAATAGTGGATGTTAATCCTGGTGATGGTAGCTTGGTTTATTTATATATATAATTTATCATGTGTAAGTCACATTGTTTACATTAGTGGATGTTAATCCTGGTGATGGTAGCTTGGTTTATATATATATATAATTTATAATCTGTAGGTCACATTGATTACATTAGTGGATGTTAATCCTGATGATGGTTAGCTTGGTTTATATATATATATATAAACAATCCATCCAGTTATATTGCAAACTATTAGACTTAATCATGAAATTTGAAACTCTGTATACTTAATGAAAGAAAGACAATTTTTTTCAGATATTTTAAAAAGTTCCACTACTGTAGTTTCGCTTCTCATGTCCGGATATGTAGACCAAAAACAAACGGTCTGTCTTCAACTGAACACCTCCTTGTCCGACCTGTTCTGCGCATGTCGGTGTGGGTAGTAGCACTGGTTACATGTTCTGGGAACAGCCTAGTTTTGTTGTGGAGAATCCTCATCAGAGGTCAGAGTGAAGAATACCGTATCACAGCTTTGTTCATCAAAAACCTTGCAGGTGAGCCAACTGAAAATGTGGGTGTGGCAGACAAAATCCTATTAACCTTATACCAGTTACGAACGTTTCACTCAAGCAGTATTCACCAAGTTGCAAAGGTTGTTCTGTTTGCTCTCTTGACGTTTCATAAATGTTATTATGGTTGGTGACTGTAAATAAATCAAAATTCAGTACAGTATTGATTCCACGATATTGATTCCATTGTATTGATTCTATAGTACTGATTCCACAATATTGATTCCATGGTATTGATTGCATAATATTTGGTAAGTAGGTAAAAAAACACCAGTTGTACTTCGTAAGGTTTGGTAAATTGGTTATTCTTAAAACCAGTGAGTGAAAGCAAAGGAAAATATTTTATAATGAGTTAACTACACTAGATAGGCCATGTTTGGTGTTGAAGTCTTTTGCAGAATGCCAGCTCTCATCAGGCATCTACTAGTTTACAGTGACAACTGCAAGTTGAAATATGTCTACAAGTCTACAGTGAGAGGTGTAGGTACTGAAATATGTCATAACTAGACAGGTCTAGGTATTAAGATATGTCTACAAGTGTATGGTGAAAGTGGAAGATAATGTTTAATGATGTAACTTGAAGCCCAGTTAACTAATGAATTCTGTTGTATTTTTATTATTATATCTATTTTCCACAGTTGCAGATCTTTTAATGGGAGTGTACCTTGTGGTAATTGGCATCAAAGATTTGATCTTTAGAGATGAGTACAACCGTCACGCTCATATGTGGATGTCCAGTTGGGGATGTACATCTCTTGGTGTGTTGGCCATGGTGTCGTGTGAAGTGTCCATCCTTATCCTGGCCCTCACGACGATGGACAGATATCTCAGCTTTAAATGTAAGAAATACCAGATCTCAGACAAAACTGCCCTTTATACCATAACCGGAATCTGGCTGATTGGAGTAGCCCTGGCTCTGGTCCCATTACTGTTCTGGCCACATGACCAAGGCTACTATTCCAGTAATGGACTATGTTTTCCGCTACACATTGATGACCCTTACATGCTTGGATGGGAGTTTTCCATCTTTGTGTTTATAGGGATAAACTTCCCAGCTGTAAGTAGCTCTGACGTTAGATTTCGTATTTTACTTTCTCAAACAACCGTAAGAGGGCAGCACATTCACAGTAATAAATTGTAATATCCGAAGAGTAAAGACAAAATCATCCAAGTATTTTATTCTTAACAATTTAAGATCAAATATCTTCCATTTAGTTATAATATTTTGTACATTAAACACGTGCTATAAGGAGTCTTGTGTTTTAATCCAGAAACGTAAATAAAATATTGTTCACTTCATGTACACACTATACATAATTGTAATAATTTATCGTTGGTACTATTATTGTTACAGTATATCTGGTTTATTGTCAGTACAGCTTACTGTGTTAAAATATACCTGGTTTATTGTTGGTAGTGGGATTTTTCTAATGTGTGGTACCTTTTAGGTACTGTTGAGAGTGTTATAGGATGTAACCCCTCTTGTGTGGTACTATTTAGGTACTGTTAATGGTGGTTCAGTATATCTGGATGTTTTCTGTCATATCAAGTCGTATGAGGAAGTCTCGGCCCGGAACTCTGAAACATACTAAGTTCCAAGATGACACCATGGTAGCAATGAGATGCTTCTTCATTGTTTTCACAGACTGTCTTTGCTGGTTTCCAGTTGTTATAATAAAAATTGTAGCTTTGTGCGAGATATCTATATCAGGTAAACATTCTTATTTTTCATTTAGAATCTTTTAAACTGATGTTTTTCTATGTCGTTTAGAGCCAAAGATAATGGAATATTAGTTTGCATTTTTTGGGATTGCAGTTTGTTTGTTACGCTCGTTTTCAATGAACTTTTATAATTTCATATCAACAATGGTTTTTCCAATCAAAGTTTGGGCTTTGTCATGTATAGAGTGGTATGTTTTACAATATTCGATTTCTTAAAATCTTTATTCATACTATCAAAACTTTAATAATCTAAATACCTAACTTCAGTGTTATGGGTTTTTCTTTAGAAAGTATTGTAAACAGACATACGTAAACTTTATATATCTGATTGTCATTTGTTTATTGTTTACAGTTAAACTTTCACCATCTTCGATTACATGCTGTTATTAAACAGATATATTTATTGTTATTATATACAGGTAAATTTTGTTAAACTATAACTTATCCAAGTATAAAACATTTCTTTCTTAATAAATATTATCATTTATTTTCTATAATTGTTATAAAACTAGGTTCCTTCTCTTGTTATAAGATGCAATGTTTTTTTTAAGGGTAGGTCCCAGAACCTTTGTCCAACAAAAATTTAATCTTTTATTCTAAATTAGCTGATTGATAATTAATATATTGACCTGTGGTGTAATGATATATGCTTTTATTCCGAGTAGCTAAGCAACTGTTAAAAAAATTCCAGCTATTGAACTGAAATGTAATGTCTTACAGGCATTTGTTTGTAAGTTCACTCACTTATCAGGTAAGTGTACATAAACCTGGCTTATCAAAGTCAAAAACATACAATTGTTATGTTGTCTTGTTTATACTGCATTCTAAACAAACAAATTTAATTTGGTAACATGCTATATTGGTATCTGACATATACTTATATTAATAATAATAAAAAATGTGTAGAACCAATACTAGTAACACATGTGGCAGTGACTTCGAACAAACTATCCACATTTGAAAAGGTAGTACCATATGTGGCTTTTTACTAACAGCACACAGAATTCTATAGTTATATAGCTGGTAAAATTAAAGATTACAGAGAAAGTATTTATCTTGCATTATTTATTAAGTCTTCCAATTGTTACAAATTAAGTTTTAGTTGGTTTTGGAATCACCTATAATTGCATTATTATCCAAACAATATATCTATCTCTGACACCAAAACTGTTTGTTTTCTAACAGAGAACCTGTTTGCTTGGGTTATTGTGTTTATTGTACCAATTAACAGTGCCCTGAACCCAGTTATTTACACTTTCGGTTACCGTATCCAGGAAATAAAGGGATTAACACAGGGTTTTCTGGAGTGGTGTTGTAAACCTACAGAGCAGGTGTGGAAGCCAGGTAGGTAAACCCTGATTTTTAGTTTTTTAATATCTGAATTTACCATTAACAAGTAAGGCCAGACGTAAACTATTAATGACCAATGGGCAAACTGAAATATGGTAAAGCTTTCTTATTAAGTAGTTGTGACAAACATAAGAAAATCAGGTTATATTAACATTGCAACCAGAATGTTCCCAACTTGTGATTATTTCTCGTCTCCAGGACCATCAGCTGGTAGAGAGTGCAGATCTGTTAGTGATGGTGTTCTACTACACTCATCGATCGTCATTGATTTCAACAGGAGTATCGAAGAAGATGGTCCATTAAGACAAGAGACAACATTCGTACCTACATCTGTGGAATGACTATCTTCTACACACCATGTCCTCAAGATCAGAGGACCTCCAACCTCATTATGTTCATCTAACCATAAACAGCCAAAAACTTCTGATCTCACCTCTAAGTCTCAAAATACAAGTATCTATGATCCTATTGTCTATTGAAGTTCCAGTTACTGAATCCTATTTTAGTGTTATAAACTCTCAAAGTTAGTGTTAAGTGAAAAATGTCTTGTTTATTTACTATACTTTAAAATATTTCTGGTTAAATGTATATCTATTGCCCAAGGTAAGCTTAAATTATCTAGATTACTTTTAATTTCAACTCTTAAACTTAGGTACATAACCAGAACCTAGATACAGGTAACTTTACACCTGTGTCACAACCATGTTATGTTGTAATTTTATTGTATTTAAATCATCAAAGTTTTAAATGTGTTTTGTTTTCAACTTTTGTCACACAATTGACCAATTTATCATTTTTAATAGAATGTTTCTGATTTCACCATGATGTTAACAGATACTACAGGTGTGGAGTTATGTATTATGTAGACAATTAAACTGTTGAATCGTAGTCTCTGTACTCTACTTGCTTGCTCTTAAATACCTGGCAAGACATTGTGGTTAGAATGATCGACTCACTTTACACTCGCATGGGATGAAAACCTGGAGTTAAATATGTTCCCCTTTAGATTATGGGGCATTATAATGTGACAGTCATTCCCAGAATTTGTTAGTGAATCATTTTTTT